>NC_085140.1:165010491-165305314 GCF_024139115.2 Armigeres subalbatus
CTAGAAGTTACGTATTGCTGATAAATAGGTTTAGAATTTCCTTCGTTGGTGCTACAATTTAGTGTAAATCTGAGCTGAAGTTTGGGTGGACCAAAGACGTCCTAAAATTGAGCCGATTTGCTTGTGCTTAATGAATATATGGATTTCCAGGTGCAACTCATATCTCATGGAAGCAAACCAAATGTAAATTTGATCATCTCAGGTGAACATGCTTCCATTAATACATCACTCCATCTATCGGCTGCCAGCGTTTTTTATTCTCAGTCATTAAAGAAATCTTTACTAAAAGACCTGTAGAAACCCTTTCCGTACTTCTTTGTATTTTCATCAGTTCTAGAAAAATATGAGCTTCGCAAAATACCGTGTGTCAGGCTCTGCAGTTTAACTATTTAAATTAGTACTGCCACATTTCGCGGGTTTCCATAGTTGGACCGCTTTAAAGCTTTTGGCCTTATTCATTTTAAGTCGCCATCGTATCGGTCGCCTTTCTTCAGATCTAGCTCCAGCAGACATCTAAAAATGAGAATTTGAAAACAATACGTGTCGTTCAGAAGATCGTTTATACCGCCAGAAGCTTGATTTTCGTTGTCGTCTAGCTTCACTAACGACAGTTTCATCATTCCGCTAAGCACCACCTAAAACCAATAAGAACATTTTCAGAATAGTTTTTACATCTCAAACGGAAATATATTGATCTACCAGAAATTATGTTAATTAAATATGATATCCGCTTGTCCTGGAAAGCGGTTGTAAAATTTACAATAACGGAATCAAAACAAGTTTGACCCTACTGATCATATTCTTATTTAAGGAATGGTAAGATAGGACATAGGAAGAAAGGTAAAATATTTTGAAATATCTGGCAAAACCATATAGTTTTAAATATTTAAGAATCTAATCTTAAGATTTAAACTCTTTGAAGTTTGCAAAATTAGCGTGAACTAAGTCAGCTCACGTGACCCACCAAATCGGATATTATTCCTGAAGTACGCCAAAATGGCTCTGAATAAAAAAAACTGATTTTCCTAGAATTTCATAGGGTTATTTCCGGAAGAATTTTGGATAAATTTTGGAATTTCTTTGGAAATTCAGATAGGTATTTCTCCGAAAGATCTATTGAAAATTTCTTTGTAAATTTATTTGCAAAATCTTTCAGGTTCATTTGTTCTCCAGGAATTTCCCGGTATTTTTTTTTGAAAATCCTTAAGAAATTCTTCCCACTCCATGAATAATTTAGAAATTTACGCCTTTAACTCCTTCGGAAAATCCCCTGAAGAGGCCATTGTAAATTTTACCTGGACATTTCTTCAGAACTTCGTTTTGCTTTTAGTAAAATCCTTACAAAATTGCTGCAGGAAATTTGTTGGATGGTTTATTTTTCAGAAATATATTAAAGAATGAAAGAAAAATCTTAAAGGAATTTTCGGAAGGGTTTCTACGAAATTTGAATGGAATTACGACGGAGCTCTAAATTAATTTCTGAGGGATTCCCAAAATAATTTGAAAGTATCTGATTCCCAAAGAATTTCTAATAACATCTCGGAAGAATGTCCGAAGGAATTCCTGAAGGAATTTTCAAGAATTCCTGGATGAGATTCTGAAGATATAAGAGAATTTTGAGGATTTCAAGAATTTCTTCCTAGAGTTTCGGAAGGGATGTTAAGAAATTACTAGAAGAATTTGTTTGAGAAATACTGAAATAATTGTGATTCAGTTCATTAAAATATAGGAGTCCTTTATTCAATTTCGGAAGAATTCTGAAACATTCCATATGTATTCTTAAAGATTTTTTAAGTTTTTTCGTAGGAATTCAAACAAATTTTCAATGAACATACAAAAGAATTCCTAAAGGATTCACTAAAGATATTTCTAAAAGAATTTCGAAGAAAGTTTTTAAAGAATTTGTAAAGGAATACTCAAAGCATTTCGAGGGAATTTAGGAAGGAATTTTCGAAGAAATTTCAATGGGTATTTTCAGTAATTTGACTTTCCAAGGAATTCTGAGGAAATTTCTCAATGATTTCTCCTAAAACAATTTCGAAGGTATTCTTAAACAATTTCCGTAGTATTCCGAAGGATTCCCGTAGAATTTTCCATAAGTGTTTCAAAGAATTTTCCGAAGAATTCTATGAACTTGCAAAGAAATTCTAAAAAAATCGCAAAGGAATTTCCGAACGGAATTTCCAAATTAAATACTGAAGATTCCTTCTTCAACATTCTTCAATTCCTGCTAGAATTTCTTTGGACATTCTTTAAAAAATTCTTTCGGGATTTCTTGGGATTTCTTCTGAAAATCATACGGAAATTACGTCGGAGGTAAATCCAGAAATTTCTTCGGAAATTCCACAATATTACTTCAAAAATTCAAAGAAAGAATTATAAGAACGAAAGATCCTTATTTTAGGACCTTTCCCATCACAACTTTAGGAATTTCTTCGGAACATATTTTAAGAATTCTGCCAATACTTTCACATGAAATCCCTTTAGAAACTTTAGGCAAAAATTCTTGAAATTGCTTCGAAATTTCTCTCTGATTTTTTTTCAGAACTTCCCCAGGAATTCTTTCGAAAATTCTTAACCTTATGCGGCCAACAAAAACACACGTTGATGGCGACAGGGTACCTCGTTCCCATAAATTGATATTCATAACTCTCAACAATTTTCAACCGATTTGAGAATTTTGACAGTTTTGGAAACAGAAACTAATATACTTTTTGCCCATTGTCAAGGTTTACATCTTATGCCCATGGTTATACAAGAAATCTTAGAAGGGGTTAAGAGTTACACGCTAACCAAAGGCCATTCATCCAGTTTCAAATATGCTAGCTCTTTGCGCTTCTGAATTGAAGGTGTTCACAGTATATGCTTCTGAATGCAAAATCCCTGAAATGAGATCTTAGTCATCCGAGAAATCTCGAGTAAAGCCCAAAAATCTACTTCGCGTAACCAAAGGCATATAATGCAAATTCAAATACGGTACATGCTCTTGTGGTACTTAGCATAGAATGCGTTCAGTATATACTGAGTCATCCAAGAAATCTCTGGAAGGCCTAAGGTCACACTGTAACCATGGGTCTATGGACTTGTCACAAAAGTGGTACATGCTCTTGCATCTTGAAATCAAATGTGAACACTACATATGTTCTGCGCTATCGAAGAAATCTCTAGGATAAGTCCTCTGGCGCCTTCATTGCATATGTTCATGGTCATCCAAAAAACCCTGAAAAGGCCTTCAGGATCTAACGCGTAACACAGAGATCTTTTAGATTGTTTCAAAACTGGTACATGCCCTTTGTGGTACTATAGAATAGATCGCCTTATTGCATATGTTCTGGTCATCCAAGAAAACCCTGAAAAGGCCTTTAAATCTACATTAATACCCAGAGATCTTTTGGCTTGTTTCAAAAGCGTACATGCATTGTGGTACATAGAATAGAATACGTCCATTGCATATGTTTATGGTCTTCCAATGCTAGAATAGGCCTTGGATCTTCACACGTAACCAGATACCTTTCGGATTGTTTCAAAGTGCCATATGCCTTTTGTGGTACATAGATATACCGCTTTCATTGCATATGTTCATGGGTATCCAAGAGAACACTTGAACAATCCTCAAGAACTTCACGCGTAACCAGAGTTCTTTCGGCCCATTTGAATAATATGCCTTTGGTACGTAGAATAGAATGCACCCATTTCAAATGTTCATGGTCATCCAAGAAAACCCTGAAGTAAAGCATTAGGATCTACACCAGGACTAAGAAGGACGGCAGGGCTGTAGACTGCACGTGGAGGGTAGTTCAAGATCCAAATTTTATTAACGTAATCGTAAATTATTAAATTTACAAACGAATCGTAATTTCAGTTGACCAAGACAAACATGCTGAGACGGTAGACGTACTTTCACCGCGAAAACAGTACCACTTTATATCCGAGTTGATTCAAAATTGTGCTCTTGGGAAACAAAGCGGGACGGTACCAGGAGTTTTGATGCGTAGGACTGTTGGGTATTTCCCAAATGGTCATTCTCTCTACTTCTTCTTTTCAATCGTTTTCAGAATTTTCATCAAATCTACCATCGCTAGTCTAAAGAGTTGCCATTACCGTCTATTAATTGTCTTATTCTTATTGAGCGGAGCTATTGCGTACAAAACAACAACCACCACGAAAATCTTTTGAATAGAAAAATGCTCCCAACAAAACGTGAGGCCCTCGCTTTTTTCATTTTCCCCTCAATTCCTAGCTATTTAAAAATTCTGCGGTCGCTCAGTATCTAGGAGTCATTACTGCGGTACATACCAACTGAACAAATTTACCAATTTCTTTCAAAAAATAAACATAAATAAAGAAGAGATAACTGGTGAAGTTCTGCTTGTTAGTAGAACAAACAAATCTAAAAAAATTGATGGCTTTGAGTTAGATTTCAACAAGCAGAAATTGTATTACCTACTAAAACGGAAAGTGTAAATATACATATGACAGTTGGGCTTTCAATTAAAAGGCCAGTGGCAGTTCAGAATAAATTTATCGATACAGACCCCACTCGATTTTGGCAACAAAGCCATTCGATTTTGGCAACAAAACCATTCAATTTTGGCAACACAATTTTATTTTAGTTTTCAAATGGCTTAAAAACCCCGTGATCCAACGTAAAAAAATTGGTAAAAAAATCGCGTACATTTTTTTGAAAGAAAAAGGCAATTTTAAAATCCAAAGTTGTAGGAACCCGAAGCAGACGTAAAAAGAAGTTCGTAAAAATAATCGCGTAGAAAAAATGTCCACAAAAAAACGCTTCGATTTGGAAATCTGTGTAAAAAAGTATAACAGTGTCTAGTGTCATAATAAGTGAAGAAATGTGAAGATCATGAGAAAGCAAAAACCATTCCATTTTTGCCACATAAATGTTCCGAAGTTTTTTCAACTTTCAATGAACATTTCGGTAGTCCTAAATTTACCGAACATGATGATGATGGTTTGTTTTGGAGGGATATTAACTCAGGTGGTCATTCATCCCTCTACCTAGTGTTACCAGACGTACTCTTTTAAGAGTACATGTACTCTTTTTGAGGCAGAAAAATTACGTACTCTTCTTTTTCGGAGAAAAAGGTTATATGTACTCTTTTTAAATATTTTTAGTACCAATTTGATTTTTAAACTAAACAATGACACAAACCACAAAACCTAATTACAAACTACAAGCTGGACCAAAAACATTGTCGAACCATGCATGGGAATTGAGAACATCATTTAAACGTTCGTTCTCATACTACAGACTGCGTTTATTCAAGCTTTTATACTTATTCCTCAGATATCAGACGGTTTCAAACACCCTATTTCCTATATAGAATTGATCTTTTGAATTTGTAAATATTAAATAGTTTCAATGGGTTTTATTCCATGAATAGTTCTTCTACTCCTTCACTTATATTTTGGAGTAGAGATGAGCGAAACGGATCACATCGATGAACGGATCAAATCTGGGTCATTCAGTCTAAAGATTCGGATCTTTCAACCGGATCGGATCCTTAGAACAAAACCACAAAACGCAAGAAGAATGGTAATAGTTAAACGTTCGTCATTCAGGTTCACACTTTTGAACCGTATTCTCAGTAACTTCACCTTTTCTTTGTCACAAGCGGAGTACAAACAATGAACTTTTCATTCTATCAATTCCTTACAAATGGCAGATAATTTGCTGATCTGGTAAACCGGATCTTTTGAAAAATGATCCGCGAATCATTCATTTACTTCAGAGATCCAGAACATTTTAACGGTTTTTGATCTGAACGCTTATCCCTAGTTGACACCGAGGTTAACACAACTCACTATTTTGTCACAATAACTGTCGCAATTAATTTAGTTGAATTCATAAACATTTAGCGTTACAAGTTCCACTGGGACAGAGCCGCCTCGCAGCTTAGTGTTCATTAAGCACTTCCACAGTTTATAACTGCGTGGTTTCTTAGCCAGGTTACCATTTTTGCATTCGTATATCATGAGGCTAGCACGATGATACTTTTATGCCCAGGGAAGTCGAGACAATTTTCAATCCGAAAATTGCCTAGACCGGCACCGGGAATCGATCCCACCCACCCTCAGCATGGTCTTGCTTTATAGCCGCGCGTCTTACCGCACGGCTAAGGAGGGCCCAAGTTACAAGTTCGTCCTACAAAATATAAAATATATATTCCGTTTTGACTAAAATCCCGAAAAAGTTTCATATTCCAAACATTGCGTTTTAGCATCCTAGAATTCAAAATTTCATCGATTTTCCGTACGGATGATCAAGATTACATTCAAATGTAACATCCTTCCCATGAAAAGAACCACTCGAATAATGATAAAATTGTCATTTAAATCCAGGTATTCTGATTTTAGTCAAAACAGAACAATATCGAACTTGAATTGTAAATTTAAAAAAAAATCATGGATTGTACTCTTTTGTACTCTATTTTCCCTTTTTGTTAATGTACTCTTTTTAGTCAAACCAAATCTGGTAACACTCTCTACCGAACATGGTTTTTGATGAAAGAAATTATATCATACAATGTTATATTCTCTTCGCGATGTTCAATGCATGTCGATATACGGCAATAACTTAGGCCATCAGGATTCGTTTATGTCGGTATGTGTTAGGGTGTAACTTTCGGTGTCTATCATTCTTCGTTGATTGTGTAGCTATTAAGCTGAAACGTTTCACTTGTCAATTCCTCAATAAAATGCCATAAAATTGATTCCTTAAACAGCAGGTTCATTTGCATAGATGGTAAGTCACATCTTTTTGATATATAACTTATGATAGAACGAGAGCACATATTTGTTGAGATTTCTTCACTTGATACTTTGTTGAGATATTTTTGCTTCTCAAATTCACTTCAGAATTCTGTTTCACTTTATGTGCGGGTTATTATACACAATTTCCTTCGGATATCTCATGATTTGACTCAAGCAGTATACACAAACTTGCCTCAATGAAATGGATGCGACATATCGTGGAAACACGCCTAGCGAATTAGACACGCAAACCCAAACTAGCCAAATACCTCTATTTTGTCAAAGCGGCAGGAAAGATTCGCACGTCTGAACATTTTTCCTACGTTCGGCGTCTGCGCATTTTCAATCCCAAAGCATACCAATGTTTTTCGATCAAGTGAAAATTTATTTCCCACACTAATATACTCGTTCTAGCTTGACAGGTTGGTGGACGCATGTGAATTTTCAAAGGGTTTACTATTTGACGGTTTAACTCTCATATGGTTCTTGTTTACAAACGCGGCCGTGCTGAGCCGATACCGGATGTAGAAACATATGACACTGGCGGTCAACTCTAGCATTGCATTGCATAGAACCCATCTGCATTTTTTTTACTTTGTGTTTTTTTTTTGTTAAATATTAATAGTAGTAGTAGGGCCATGCAGATGCTGGTTTAATATCCGATCCGTAGTTGTGGATAAGAAAATTCTTGGCATATAATGGCTTCTTTGAATTGGGGAGTAGTCTCATATTCTCAAATATGACGTAGGGGAGAATGGTGCAAAATGGACCTATGGGTTGAAACAGCCTAACACATAAAATCACTCATATAATCGTTGGAACTATATTTCTGAGTGTTTATCATCCTCAAGATTCAATATAAGATATTCGTTATGTAGATGTAACGCAACGATGAAGTAAAATCCTTTTGTTTTCATCGAAAATCCACAATGCGTGGTTGTTTAAGCGCACACGTGAAATTTTTATTCAATCAAATGAGATTTACAAATAAGGGTCTGTTTACAAATTACCTAACGCTTTTGAGGGGAAGGGAAGGTCCAATTTGCGTTATATTTTGTTAAACCAAAAGGTGGGGAAGGGTGGGTACTACCAAATGATACACAACGCGAATAAAAATGTATTTTCAATGTTTTTGAATCACTGATTGAAGTAATTGCTGACATGTCTTGATCAAAACGATGAACACGTATCAACCTATCCTCTTCACTACCATACTACCCATAATTATCCCACGTTAGTCTTTGCAGTTTATTACTTTTTATCTCAGAGCAGGCTATTTTGGTGTATTTTTTTTTAATTCTAAAAGACAGTGAGTTTTGTTCGAAAAATTGTTGCTAAATGTTGAGGCATTTGTGACAATAAACAGTTCAATTTAAAAATTATATGTTTATCGTTAATAACAAAAAAATCAAACAAATATTGTATTTTTCGACAGAACAACCAACCAAACAGGGTACCATGAATGTTACTTTTTGTTACGAGGGGGAGGGAGGGGATCAAAAACTCGGATTTTTGCTTTACGTGATTTGTCTACAGACCATCCATTCACCGTTCATTTCTTTTTGCACCACCTCTATAGATATATCTGAGTTCACGGCAGCGCGAAAACAAAATGGGAGCAGGTTGATGCTTTTTTATTATTTCACTCGGCAAGACATATATAGGACGTCAAATTCAAAATGCTTAATTGCTTATATTCCGGGGATAAAACCACTCCACTTGGACGTTAATTTACATTGATATGAACACTCATATGTGAATATGTACATTATGTGAAAGATGTTGATTTGAAAAATGTATTGTAGGTTACCACTTTCCCTTCGACCAACCCCCCCCCCACCACGACCCTCAGTATGCTAGACTGGTGCTTTAACCAGGGGCTAATATGTGAATGCACCTGGTACCCCGCGGTGCATCGCGCCTCCTCTGCATGTAGTATGAAGCAAATGTAAATAAACAATCCCTCAAATTTTTTATTAGTCAGCAGTAGTGTAGATTAACCAATATCCTACAAGATTCCCATTCGAACACTGTTACACTTGCCAAGCGGGGGCCCGCCTTTTCCAAGCTGCTTGGCCCAGATAATACATCTTAGGTAGGCTTGATTTGTTCGTCTAATGGCTTCGCTTCTGCCTTGTAAGCAGGATTTCGTGGGTTCAATTCCAGGCTCCTTCTCCTACTTCGTATTTTTATCATAATTCTTTCTGTGTTTCACGTTCTACCAACACGATTCCTACTGTTATAACCTTCCACACTAATAATTCCAAAAACTTCCCGTGGCATCTATGAGAGGTCGTATACGACTCTATAGAGTTCTCTGCATCTTTCTTAAGTAGGCCCCCGACTAACCATCCATCCCCTTTTCTAGCATTCGCAAGGACGTGGCCAGAACAGATCTGGACCAGTGGCGTAGCCACGGGGTGGTTTTGGACATAACCCCCCCCCAGAGATAAATATTTTAGTAGAAAAAAATATTCAGAAATCCCGTAACCCCCCGACAAATTTTCTGGCTACGCCACTGATCTGGACTATTGGAGAGAGCATTGCTTACATACAAGAGATAGTGATTAGTCCCAAATCAATATCTGTGGTAACGAATGGAAGTAATGCCACTGTCATACAATAGTGCAGGCTTGTACCACCTACGAATTTGTGCGAATTGCTCAATGCTAATGCTAATGCTAATGAAAGATGTAAACACACAAATTGGTATTCTCCCTATATCCCGGAGTTAACCGCAATTTCATTTAAATAATTGTATCGTTTTGAAGTATCGCCTACAACTATCCCAGAGACGATGTTATTATATAGAGACACGCGGAGAGAATGAAAGCAATTTTGGCGTCACGGCCAGCAGGACAAAAATATCTTGTACGATTGGCAACATAAAAATTTGTGAGAACTTGGAGTGACTCTCAGTATGAGCAGTTATTTCGTTTGTTCCAACCAGATATCCTTCCTCGTTCAGCACCATTGCCATTTAATGCAACGACAAATAAGATGAAATGCAGTAATAAACTTGGTGTAAAAACTCCAAAAACAGCTTAATTTAATTAACTTTTAAAACTTTTTCATATTTTCTATAATGTTGATTACAATACTTATCTCGCATTTAGCACCGATTGGTAATGTTTGTTTACTTTACTCGTTTGGTACCGCGTTTGACGGTTCGTTTGGTACTTTCGGCTTCACTCTGCGCGGGTCTCTATCTAAACAACGTCTCTGAACTAGGGTGACCATATGAAATTTTTCCAAAGGAGGACAGGTTCTTCAAATCATGCCGAAAAGGAGGACATTTAGTTGGAAAAGGAGGACATGAGAAAGAAAATACCAAACACGAGGTTGGGATTCAGGTACCAAGTACCTAAATCCCAACCTTGTCCAGAAATTACGCAATGTAATCTTGAGTCGCCACGAGTATCTTGGTCTATGCCCCATTTCCCTTACTAACTGTTGATAATAAGATGATATCAATTGTAAATATCATAAAGTCTCGGCTCCGTTAAGTGTTATACACGCATGAGCCTGTCAAGTAAACGAAATAGATAAAAAAAAAACTTTGGTTCACTTTTAAAATACATTATCATTTTTATTCCAGGCACATTACTCACAATTTTGGGAAAATATCCTTCAAGTGTTTTAAAACATTCTTTTGACATATTCTAATTCATTCATCTAATGTTTGTTATTTTCATTGCTTTAATCAAATACTAGCTGGAAATGTTCCAAGTTGGAAAGCAATTAACGAAAATGTATACCTACAACCAAAAGATATTTTAGTTGCCAGATAAAGATTGACGCTTCGGTTCCCTTTGTTATGCTCTCCGAAACATTTGTGGTACCTAACTGTCAAATCGTATGTATTTTTCCTTCATTGACATTTAGATCCCCTATTTTCGCCAGCAAAAGATGTTCCGGACAGCAACGACAGTGACAATGTTTATCTTGTAACTAGAATATCTTTTCTACAACCGTGCACGGAAGAAAAAAAGTACCCAAAATTGAGTATTTTTAAACTTACTTTTGAGTTATTTTTTCTCTTCTCTTTCATCCACTCTTTCTTTTGTTGTCAAAAACAAAAGAGCCAAACAATCCAACGACGCCAGTTCAATACGGGAAGCCAATTTTGAGTTTCATTACCTGAGGTCGAAATTGAGTGAATTAAACTTACATTTGGGTAAATAAATTTTCCGTTGGGTACTTTTTTAACATGGGAGTAAAGGCAAACTACTTCGACCCTTCTTACTCAATTTTGGCTTCCCGTACGGATGTTCGAGGTTGGTTGAATTAAACTCACTATTGGGTAGTTTATTTCTTCCGTGTACGTTTCATTTGCGAAAGGAACTCTGTCCAGCTTTCCACGCTCGATAATGGCGGCTTGTCGGCGTGTAAAAATCAATCGGTCACTGTACTGTTTGACACTAGCTGGAGGAAAGCCCACTGGCGTTCCTGGGTGAGGGGAAGGGAAAAAAGGCCTTTTCGCCAGTGAGTTTTCCTCCAGCTAGTGTCAAAAAGTACAGTGATCGATTGATTTTTGCACACCGACAAGCCGCCATTACCGAACGTGGAAAGCTGGGTTGTAATATTTTCTTCAGCGGTAACAAGAAAGAACTCTTCAGAAATTAATGTCTAGCATTGTTAATTGTTTCCTCAAAATATACAAAAAGGAGGACATTTCAGGGCAAAAGGAGGACATCCGATTTTTATCGAGAAAGGAGGACATGTCCTTCTTTAGGATACCATATGGTCACCCTGAACTATCCCACATCTTCGCATTGCAAGCAGGGTTGCCATTATGAAAAGATATATCTGGCACTGTCTGACTTTTTGCCAGCAAAAAGAGAAAAAGAGAAATCACCCAAAATGCCAGAATTTTCAAATTTCAGACGGATTTTTTTTTTAAATTATGACCTGCTTGTTCATCATGTTCAAACATTTCTAATGACTCATTCAGTTCTTATTTTCATATTCATTCAATAACTGAAATCTGACCGCAACTTCATTTTGCTTCCAAAAACTCATTTTTGAATCAATTTCAATCTTCTATAAATAAAGTGAAGGTATGGTTTCCGCGGATCTTTTCCCGGATTGCAGCTTGGTCATGCTGGTTTCCAGAAATCGGCAATTTTTGGCGTAATTGAGTGCGTTTCGAGTTCTGGAAATGCTTACAACATTCTGTAACAATGATCCCCATAAATGTAATCATTGACTAATTCCATGACTTATCACATTTCCTGGTTATTCGTCCATTCGGCGTCCTTCTGGAAGATCCGAAACATCATTAAACTTCTTTTGATGGACCTCATTGGCCACCGGAGGTCCTACGGAAGATTCGAGGCATACGTAAAAGTGAAAAGTTCATAAAACTCATCCGTCTCTGAATAGCGAATGATTGACGTGGTCCGTTTTCATGAATCAGAGTGGTCACCGTAGTCAGTGGTGGTGGTCAGATACTCAGAGCGCAATTTTGTTCAAATCTTTTGTTCAAATAATAAAGACGAATTTCTTCGCCAGATTTTGCCAGATTTTTAGCATGCCAGACTTTTCCCAAAAAGTAGTGGCAACCCTGATTTCAAGTATGTAGAACACTTTTCAACGCCCAAATGCAGACCAGACTTGCTACACCTTTCAATCATTGAACGCACTCATTGTGTATAACGGACAAAAACATATGATATTCAAGAATGTGTGCGTTACGATTTGTTTTCCGAAGCAACGTACGCAAAACGACAGGTAAACTGTTATTTATACTTGGTATGTGTTCAAACGATTCTGAAAAAAATAAAAATAATTGAGATAAGCTTTCAGATATGAAATTCAGAATTTTCCTGCATAGTAGGCGAAAATGCGCGTTGTGAACTCCCCATACAAAATTTCCATATAAACTTAATTTTAGTATTTCATGATTTACTCAACTTAACTAATGATTTTAGACTGAGGAAATATCATATAAACCCGTCGGAAACTATAACGAATGTGCTGCAGAAGGAATGGAGACAATCCATCCAGACGTTTTCGAGTTATGCGGATACGAACACAGACCATTTCATTTTTATTATATAGATTCTTCATATTTTTCGCAAATTAAGTAATTTTAGTGCCAATGAAACAAAATAATTCCATCATAAAGCCTATTCTTACAATTCAAATTTATCCCATACGCACGAAGGCACGGCGTGTGTATGAGGAACCTTAACAACTTAAAAAAAATGTATCGCTGAAACCTAAAACTTCTCAAATATACAGAGCGATGGCTGCAGTTGCCACAGTATGAAGCTCAGTCAATATGGTTTCATTGACATGAATTGACACAAATTTATTGGACATCGTATACAATATTCGGTGAGACATTATATCCAAATGCATACAGTAAATATAAAAATATATAAATAATTATGTGTAAGTTGCAGGCCATCGGACAGTTTCAACAGGTCTACGAATTATGCTTCAATGAAACGCTACACCCAGAATATGATCAACAAATTGATCGTTTCGCGCAAACCTGAAGAGAAGTTGAGCATTTTGCGGTTTCATTTTCCACAGATTTGCAAAACTATGAAAGTTTCATTAGTGAAGTTTAGTGATCACGCAACCGAAACAGTTCATTTCGATTTTTCTGTGCCAGAGTTAAATTGCCAGAAATGTCTAATAATTATCCTTATACATTAATACACTCTGTAGAGTTATAGATACAATATAGTTCCCATATTTAAATGTAATTGTATTAACTAGTTATAATGATGAAGCATCGTACCGAGTTCATTTGTTGAATTTAAACTGAAATTCGAAAAGAAAAATGAATTTTAAGAATACCAAAATTGTTTTTCACTTCTAACTTCTGAATATTAAATTAATGTTATAAACGCGTAATGAATCAAACGCATTTAATTTCAAATACATCTATCATTCGTCTGCCAAAACGTAACGAACATTCCACTTATTAAATTGGGTACTTTATGAAGTTTTATCATAAAATAGAATAAGGTTCAAAAATTAAAAAAAAAGTTTTTCGGGATCCCCGGTAGTTTTTTTTTGTAAATAGCCAGGGAAATTAATGGTGCTAAATACCTATTTTCATGTAATAAAAGTATTGGTGGTGCTAAATTTTGTGACAATTTGTTCTACTAAGCACGCCGTGAGAGAGAACTTTGTCTTACATAGTCTGCCCAACCTCTAGTGGTATGCGTAACTGGTCTTCGTTGAGATGTAGCGACCCATATGCATTCACTCGTACTGTTGCCTTTGGCTAAAGTGGACGGTGGGCATTTCATTTACTCAATATTGCATAGGTGTATCGAATTTAAAAAGTGAATTATTTTGTTATTCATAATAGTAGTGCTGGAAAATTGCGAATATCAATAAAAAAAATACAAAAGTGCACGCATTTCAATCGTAGTTTCTCCGTTCTATATCTATATTATCAATCCTTTACCGGGTAAGTAGTCTTTTCCCAAGCATCTTGCTTGTAGTTTTGCCTCAGTGGCAACATGTGCACCGCTTCTGGAGTGAATAAAGAGCAGTTTTCCATGTGCCGGTGAAATTCAGAAGTATTTAATTTGTGAGCAAATAAAAAGTGCATTTTTATGACACGTCTCCCTCCACATCTCGCACCAAATTAGTAATCTGGAAAGGTAGTTTGTCTCACTTTCTAACCGTACGTAGCGGTGCAACATATACCTGTTTGGCTTCTTCTTTTATATCTTTATGATGCTTATGATTATGCTGTTGCAAGCGAATAGTCGTCTAAGGATGTGTTTATATGTATATGACTGTGTTCATGGTAGCTCAATAGTATCTCTATGGAACGAAAGGATTATTCACTACTATTCAGTTTTATCACCATCAGGGGTGGTAGCGTAACATTTTATCTTTGTATATCTCATCATAGGTATCGTATGCAAAGAGGCTTACTATCATGAACATATTAAGAATGAATGACTAGGGGCATGCAATCCTCGAAGAAATCTATTGACATTTATTCGAGTATGGGAATGATATTATTTAAGATAAAAATTGTAAAGCAGTGCTTGAAAATCCATATACAATGCCTTCCTCGTGTATTAATCAATGCAGTTAAGAAGAGCACATTTCTATTATTGATATTTTAAAACTAATTTTTTATGAATATTTTATGAAAAGCTTCTCATAGCCAGCCCTGTTCTCTACAACCACTGGTGAAATCAGAATGCTTTTCTGCTGCTTGCACGTGAAATGGTCACAAATAATATGCTCCACTTATAAACATGAACTGATTACTTTCAGATAAAAAACGTACTGTATTCTAATCTCCCAAAATTGACGATGATTCGTGATCTCGATGTAACCTCATCTCTGAAAAAGGATTCCGTACTGCCACCCATGCGATTCAAGCCGGTCGATTACAGGTGAGTTGTTGTGTTGAAATAAGTGTGCCGCTACTACAAAACAATATCATTCATAATGCGATATGGCTGGTTTACCTTGACAGGTGACTGGACCACATTGAATTTTATTTAGGCTTTGGTCACGCGCGTAACGTTTAATGTCCAATATTTTGCAGGAACAAGAACATGAAAGGAATACCGGAGCGGTTTCTATTCGAGTGCGCCATCAAATTGAGTATGAAACCGCTGACCTCAGCTACGGCAGCAGTCCTGTATCATCGATTCTTCCGAGAAACTGATGAGTCGGAATATGATCCCTATGTAAGCACGTTCGAAAAACAAAAATCTTGGATCAGTAGACGAATTATGTTTTGTCGGACTGTTTTGATAAAATATATCCTGTTTAGTGTTTATTCGAGTAGCGGAGTATAGTTCAAAATGTACGCATGGGGCAAAATGACCCAACTCATAAAATTACTCGTATAATCGTTTGTAGTACATTACGATTCAATAACGCAAAGATTTAAAAAATTCTTTGAAATCCACTGAAAATTGAAGATTCGTGGTTCTTTCAGCTCATGTAGACATGTCGCAAATTAATCGATTACTTCGATTAATCGATTAATCGTTGTGATAATCGATTAATTTTGAATCGATTACTACTCAACGATGAATCGATTCAATAATCGTCAAGAATCGAGAGTAATCGATTAGTTACTAATCGATTAATCGAGATTTTACGACATCTCTAAGCTCACCCATAATATTTCCGTTCGTTTCGGTAGGGTGTCTAAACAAAAATGAGTTTAGCATTTATATTTCATGCAAGTGAATCATTTTGCACCAACCGTTTTGTCCCAGTCCCAGTTTGAAATTTCAAATTATTTTTCAATTATAAAGTCAAACAATAGTCATTTCAAGTAGAGGTTATTGTGCTATGTAGTTAGTGTTGAAAATTCTGTGTCCGAATGTGGAAATTGTATATTGGTTGAAACATCAAAAAAGCATAATTGAGGCATTTTGCACAAATCTCCCCTATTCAAATTAATCCGCTACGTTTTAACTCTTTCATTCTAAACTGTTATATACGAAGATGTTTGAAGTCAATTTTGAATTTATTTATTTCATGTTTTAGATAATCCTAGGGGTGTTTCCAAGCCAATCGACCGGTGATATGTTAAAATTGTCAAAAATTCGCCAAACTGAGTTTATCAGTTGAATTCAGCTTTAGGAACCTACGACCTGTCATATCTATATCCACGGATTTTGCAATCAAAAAATAAGTTTTAGTATCTTGAACAATTCTGTACTAATGTACCGTATGTACGTACATTCTGTCCATAACTTCTAATCGCTTTACAAGTGCATAACCAATAGTAAACAATACATTCCTCGATTAATGTAACTTATTGAGGAACTGCGAGGTCATAAAAGTACTTTTTCTGGCACGTACTTCTACTCATCGATCCCATTCCTCCAATACCCATATCGTATGGAGTTTGCTACACTACATGATGATCGTTCGCACATCCATACAATAATTCTAAATGTTTTCCATTCAAAAAGACTTTTTCCAGCTGGACACCGCGTTATTGAAAATACATAACAACAAATTTTGGCATATACAATTTCGGAAGATTTTAATACAATTCTTGTATTGAAATTTTACAATTTTGTATTATTTCAATGCAGCATCTGTATAGAAAGTTTACATTTGCCTTAGAAGAGTATAAGGACTGAATCGAAAATAAGTTATTCACATTATTTTTTTCTAATAAAATTGAATGAACTTGAAAAAATTATTAAAAATTACCTACCTAGTTAATTCTGTTTGTTTAGTTTTATAAAACAAATATAATACTGAATAAATATTGCACCATTCCAACATTTATCCAACCATTTTTCTTCTAATCACAAATCAGCATAGAATAGCTTCGTTTCATAAAATTGATGGCTTTCTGGTCCAAATCCCGGTCACTTAAATTTGATATTTTTCCCTTTTTCCACAGGTTAGCGGACGTATAGTAGTCCACAAGCTTGTTGGCCATGAATTTTTACTTTTGCGGGGTGTATAGTGGGACGCTTGATCAAATTATCCATCTGAATGCCCTTCTTACGTAGCCATGTGTTCAAAACTCGAAACTCAATAATACTTTTAATTGTGATACATCGGAAACAACAAATTTTCAACAAACAAAAAAATTCTGATTTGAAACTTAACATATGAATTGGTACATTGAATGCAGGATAAAACAAATCAATACTTTCATGTGCTTTTGAGTAGTAACACTTTGAAAGTGGATAACTTATTTCCGATGCAGTCTTGTAGGTTGTGCAACTAGTTGCAAAAAGATAATTTTCTCAGCACGAATTGTACATTTATCCAACGAGACTTATTTCACATGAATAATCTTGGCAAGAATCATGTTGCTGTAGAAAAAAGAGATTTCATGCGAGCATACCAGACCATAAAACTATAGATAAATCTGCCTTTGTTGAAGTTGATGTCATGTTCATCAAACTATTTCTTCTTTTTCTTATTGGCATTACGTCCCCACACTGGAACATTGCCGTCTCGCTGCTTAGTGTTCATTCAGCACGTCCACAGTTATTAACTGCGAGGTTTCGAAGTCATGTTACCATTTTTTCGTATATCATGAGGCTAACACGATGATATTGTTATGCACTGGGCTGTCGAAACAATTTCCAAACCGAAAATTGCCTAGATCGGCACCGGGAATCGAACCGAGCCACCCTCAGCATGGTCTTGCTTTATAGCCGCGCATCTTACCGCTAGGCTAAGGAGGGCCTCTCATCGAACTATGTAGGAGAACGGTGCGCCACTTCATCTCATAGCTCCCATTTCCATCCCATGAAAAACAAGGCAATGAAAAGGGCGAGACTTCATTCGTGTAATGTCCATTCACTACACTTTGCATGCACATCTTTTTCGAGTGGGGCTCACAGAAAGCAATCTCTGTGTTTGCGGTGCAGATTATCAGGACGATTACCATGTCGTGTGGGCGTGCGAGGAGCATCGTGGCCCCAGATCTGCGCTATCTGAACATCTTCGGGTCCGAGGAAAGCAGTCGAAGCCTATTAGGGAAGTGTTGGCGGGTCTTGATCTCGAATACATGTCCCTTGTCCATCAATTTTTGAAAGTTGCTGATGTTAGACTGTAATCGTCGTCCATTCTCCCCTTTTACTGTCGTTACCCCTTAAAAATGTATTCCTCTTGTTGTCTACCGCTAACCCCGTTCGTATGACTTCCTCTCGTTGCTGTCTCCCAAAAAAATGTTTGTCTCGTTACAGATGTAAAACATTGCCAAGGATTCCAACTGTCTGAACATAAGCTTTATAAATAATTAAGCATCCTATATTCCCTTTCTTTCGTATTGTATAGTTGTATTCCCTAACTTCGACCAAACCGCGAGTCTTTCGGTTCCCCAAAACTAATATTAGAGTTTATCAATCATAAAAAAAACTGTATTCAAAAACATGATTCCGGCTCCGTAACGCTCTACGGCAAATGAGCCTTCCAAATAAATGATAGTTAAAAAAAATATCTTGTTGGGTTTCAAAAAATGCGAAAATATTTAAATGAATGCATAAATGGAAATAGATCAATCAATAAGCAAAAACTGCCGCTATGAAACGAACAGATCGTTGTTTTGATGCGGTGAGTGCAAAATGTGTTACCTTGATTGATCCATTGATGGGAATAATACGACCTCTCTCGTACAACAAAGCTTCAAAGCGTTACCTTGAAATCATGAAAGATTCTACCTTTTCAGGAATGCATTCAAATGACCCCAAAAGATATGAATTGTTGGAAATATAGGAATCTATCACCCTAAAGTACTATTTCGACCACTCTAATGTGTTTTTCTCATTTTTATAATTCGCGAGAAAAGCACCACCATCTAATTCTGGGTTTTTAATTTTTGTTTCAATCGAATTGGATATTAAAGGATAAAATTGCACAAATGTTTTATGTTGAGCTCATGTATAAAATAAAACATTTGTTGTTTTATGATATTGACATGTAGCAAATAAACTTTTCTCTTGCAGATGATTGCATCCTCTTGCCTCTATCTCGCCGGAAAAATCAAGGACGATCCGGTGAAAATCCGAGATGTGATCAACGTCGCTCACAGCACCATAAACCGAGGAGCTCAACCTCTTGAGCTCGGCGATGAGTACTGGTCCATGAGGGACACCATAGTTCAAGCCGAACTGTTCATTACCCGCATACTGAAGTTCGATCTGACAACAGTACATCCGCACAAGTACATGCTGCACTACATGAAGTCTCTGCAGGATTGGTTTGGCGTCAAGGAGTGGAACTCACTTCCCGTGGCGAAAGCAGCGGCATCCTTCCTGCAGGATTTCCATCACAGTTCCAAGATTCTGGATCACAAACCGGATCACATCGCTGTGTGTTGCTTGGCATTAGCATTCCAAGCTTATGGGGTTCAAGTGCCACTCACTGATGAAGTGGATGAGGTTACCACATGGTACAATGTAAGTTTGTTAAACTCGCTCAATATTGGTAAAATCTCAGTTATGATTGCTTCTTTTTAGATTTTTTGTAGCGATCTCACTCATGAAAAGCATTGGGAAATAATGGAAGAGATCGTGGAAATTTACAACACGGAAGCAGAAATCGATGAAGATGAGGACTGACAAAACTTCTTCAGTGCCCATAATGCACTAGATGTTCCATGGTTTGATGACACACCACACCAATAGCATCCCAACGATTGATTTTGAATAATAAATATTTACAAATATTGAAGTACAATTTAGAGTATTGTAAAACATGTTCGCGGCCTCGTCCAAACCGTCTTGTCGAAACTACAGCAGCATTTTTTTCTGGGATTGCATTGGAAACTACTCATGGACTTGAAAACAATGCAAACTTTTTTTTTTATTTATAAGTGATACAGGTCGGTGATAATGTTGGGTTACAGTTTGTGAGTGGCGTGGATAGCTCTCATGGATCCACATCAAGTTACATCTGACAATCCAATATCTAAAGATAAGACATTTTTCAGGATAATAATGCCATCAGTTCTTTTTATGTAATCCCTTTAATGTTAATTCCATTTGCGTACAATGCGAAAAGAAAAAGGAAATATTCGTTAATACCGGAATACACTTTGTGAAATATAACAACACATCGGTACTGCTTTTTTCTTACATCGAAATTCTTCTGAAGTAGAACCAAACCAACTATCCCATCCTCTTCATCAGCATTCGAAAGGACGTGAACAGGAGAGATCATGAACGGGTTATTTTATTTTGTTTTTAATAGTAACTTTGAAAATTAGAAATGAGATGTAGCTAGGAAGTAGTGATTAGTGTCAATTCATTATCTGCAGCAGCGGACGGAAGCGATGCTGCTATCACTATCATAATATGTACGTTCAAGACCATCGCAATAGAGGTCCACCATACAACACGTTTTGAAATTCAGCCTCTGAAATTCAACTACTACTAAAAGATCGATCCCAGATAACAAAATTATCAAAAACATCATTGAATTATCTGCTAGGTGAACTGAATTGTATTTCGTGATTTCTGTTGGTTTAAGTTATAACAGCTAACAGACCATTTATAAGTGTATCGACGAGACTTTCCTATAATCACATAACATATGAAACCGTAAAGTTCACAATTATACGAGGTTTATATCTGACGACTTTTCCAATTTTGTGTTTAAATATTGGAAATAGCGTTGGAAAATGGAAACATACTTCAGCTTTGTTTAGGCATACCAAATTCTAATTTCAGTTGTTTTGAATATCAAAATTCTAATTAAATCTATTTTTCAGACAAAATTTTTGTTTTTTTAATTTTTGTTGTTCTTATGAAAATAAACAAGTTTTTGTTATAAATTCATATATTTCCTTTATAATACAGCCATATTAAGCCAATCAAGCATAGAGAACTGTCAAAATGCTAGCCAAATGAACATTATAATTTTTGCTGATTGAGAGGTATTGCGATTGTTAAAAATTAAGGAAAGTTTCATCGAATACACAATTTGTTTTACTTTCGCGAGTACAAGTAATCTTGTTTATGCATCGTATTTCGTTCATTTGTATTGAACTTTTATTTTAGAGCGGGCTTGGTAGTCATATGGCTACTGTTTCTGCCTCATACGCAGGAGGTCGTGGGTTCAATCCCAGGTCCGTTCCATTCTCCTACTTTGTATCTTTCTCTATATTTCTCATGTTCTAGCAATCGCTAGAACTGGAAAATGGACTTCCATACCGTTTCCATTACTATTCCTATACCTTCAACTTGAGTATTCTAACAGTAATCTGCTAGAATTGGAAATGAACTATAGAGCTCGTTTCCTACATCCAATTAGAAATTCCATCAGTTGCTTTCTCCTATCTATCACATTGGCAGCTCGTTAACCAAGACGAACCTCTGTCTCTCGAACCTAACCCAAAATTCCAACAAATTCCGCATGAACTCGTGGCAAATGCAGAGGTATATTCGGCTTGCAGTGGGCGAATGATTGCATCATCATTTCCTCCCCTTCCCTACATTGACTTGCATTCTGACGTGACAGGCGCCAGTTTGATCTAGCAAATGAAATCATCAGTACTTATACATTGAAGATGAAGCTCAAGCTCAAGCTCATTTGTATTGAACTTTTATTTTAGTGAACTGTTATTTTAAAGTGACAATGCTTATTTAAACACTATTATTGGATAAACAAACATATTCCAAGTTGTCATCAAATGCAAAGCCATATACAAACTTCGACATCTTTTGCTGTGGCAAGTGCTTGCATAGTTTGCTAACAAAAGGAACAGCTTTGCTATATCAAATTTTTCTTAAAATTCGCATATTAATTTGCTCGGAATTTTCGCCAGAAACTCTTCTGAATTTCTACAAACCATACGAGAAAAATTTTTGGAACTTACTCTAAATGCTAAATCAATTTTTTCTTAAAATTCGCATATTAAATTGCTCAGAATTTCCGCAAGAAACTCTTCTGAATTGCTACAAACCTTAAGAGAACATTTTTTGGAACTTACTATGGAAAAATTTCCTAGCGATGTTCATAGGAATTTCTACGGAAAATCCATCTGAATAGCTCCCGGAAGCTCAACGGGAATTTATTAGATTTTTTAAATGGATATATTATTAATTCTATAACATAAAGTTGTTTTGAAAACTCGTTGAAACTGTGAAGAGAAGTTTTTTTTAATTTCATGCGAATATATTTTGAACACGAGTCTGAAACCTTACTATAATCCAATGTTATGTGCCAACCGATGCTGCCAATCTGCAAGACAAAGAGAACTTCTACACTCTACAGTCAACTCAATGCCGTCATAGATAGAATTCCGAAGGGTGATATCAAGATCTGTTTGGGCGACTCCAATGCGAAGATCGGATCCGACAACTCGAACCATGAGCGCATCATGGGACGCCATGGTCTCGGAGAAATGTGCGAAAACGGAGAGCTGTTTTGGTTTTGTGGTAATAACGACATGATGATCGGGGGATCGCTCTTGCCTTATAGACCGGTTTACAAGGTTACATGGGTCTCCCGTGACGGTTTTACAGAGAATCAAATCGACCACATCTGCATCAGCCGAAAATGGAAACGGAGCCTTCTTGATGTACGGAATAAACGTAGTGCCGATATCACGTCTGATCATCACCTCCTCATCGAAGAAATACGCCTGCGGATTCGTCGCAGGAGAAAAAAGAGTTGGACGACGGTTCAACACACGCCGACTGGAAAATGCCACGGAGAAACGGTCCTTCGTTGAAGAACTGGAGGTCCGTGCTGCAGAGCGAGAACAGCAAGAACAATCTGGGCGAACTGCGCACCCAGTGAAAACAATGGATCACCGATGAGACCTGGAGGAAGATAGAGGAGCGAAGAGAAGCCAAAACCGCGATAGAGCGATCAAAACCAGAGGAGCCAAAGTCTTAGCCAGTCAACGATACTCGGCTCTTGAGAAGGAAGTAAAACGCTCATGTCGATGGGACAAGCGAGCGTGGGCAGACTATCTGGCCGACGAAGGAGAGAGAGCCGCAGCATCCGGAGACATTCGCTTCCTCTACGATATCACACGCTTAAGCGGGGCGAAGATGAATGCAACGATGCCTGTGAAAGACACGAATGATCAGTTATTGACCGACCCAACTGACCAGCTGAAACGCTGGTTCGAGCACTTCGAACAACTTTTTCAAGTCCCAGCCAGGCCATCACCACCTCGGCATGATCTGCCTAGGATCCGACGTATAACACGCGTCAATACCGAAGCTCCATCACTCCATCAAACAGCCATCCAAAGCATAAAATAGAATAAAGTCCCAGGGGTCGATCGCATATCAGCCGAGATGTTCAAAGCTGACCCCATGACGTCCGCTCAGCTACTGCATCGTTTATTTCGTAATATCTGGGACACCGCAACTTTCCCGGTCGACTGGATGCAAGGTATCTTAGTGAAGGTGCCCAAAAAGGGTGACCTGACTGTATGCGATAACTGGCGCGGCATTATGTTGTTGTGTACCGTTCTCAAAGTTCTATACAAATTTATCCTAGATCGGATTCAAGAGAAGATTGATACGACTCTCCGGCGGCAGCAGGCAGGATTCCGTGCCAGAAGATCTTATGTAGACCATATTGTCACGCTCCGTATCATTCTAGAGCAGGTCAACGAATTCCAAGATTCCATTTACTTGGTATTCATTGACTACGAAAAATCTTTTGACCGTCTCAAGAATATGTGAGGCGCCCTGAGGCGCAAGGGGGTTCATCGGCTTCATCAGGCACAGTATGAGGCCTTCTAGTGTAGAGTGCTGCACAATGGAGTCTTGTACGACCCTTTCCGGGTCGTAGCTGGTATGTATTCTATTCTATCACCGTTACTGTTCCTCATCATAATCGACGAGATTCTGGTAGGTGCGATTGACCGTGAACAAAACCACGGGCTGCTATGGCATGGAGCACCTAAACGACGCAAACCAGCTCTCCGATTGCAGAATTAAAAACCCAGATTAATCCACCTAGCGGTGATGGCGCCTTTCTCGCGCAAAAAGGTAATACATGTAGCCTTTACGCTTACACCTCGATGATGTACAAGAAAGGCAAAACAGTTACACCGTCTAATGTTATGATAGAAAATTCACACTAATAGACGACAGATGGCGCTGCCAAAAGTTTCTCGAATTTCCTGTGTTCGAATTTTGACTTTCGGACAATTTCATAGTACTATGAAACTGAACGAAGAGCATACTTACGCCTAAATGCGTGCAACACGAGCATATTTATAGTACGATGAAACTCTTAATGGGAGCAAGCCACGGATAAACTTCAAAATATTCATAGATGCAAGGCATTTTTCATAACACATTATTGTTCTATGTGACTATGTCTCATCACTATTGTAGTATTATCTTTTTTATGCGATTCGCAATTATTATGAAATTCAATAGTGATCAACAGCGTTTTAGTCTCTGTCGGATGCAACTTGTTGCAAGAAAATCGGTTAAGGGTTACTATGTGAAAAATTGGCTAATGTTTTTTATAGCATTTTGTGCACACACATACACACACACATACACACACACGGACAGACAGACATTTGTTCAGCTCGTCGAGCTGAATCGATTGGTATATAATACTTTGGGTCCCCGGAACTCAAAAGTTGGTTTTCGGAGTGAACTGCTAGCCTTTCGGTACAACTTTGTTGTACGAGAAAGGCCAAAAGGTATAAACCTTACTCTGCAAGGATTAGAACAAATAAATAAAATAAATAAATACACTAGCGAAACATGGTGTGTATCAGTGGAGAACACTCAACGGCTGCAGGTGTTCATCAACAGATGCCTGCGGTATATAATTCGGGCCTGGTGGCGTCACAACTGGATCTCAAACAACGAGCTCTATCGTCGTTGTCACCAGAAACCGATAGCAACAGAAATTCGGGATCGGTAGTGAGGCTGGGTCGGCCACACTCTACGTAGGGGCGAAAACGAAATCTGTAAACAAGCATTAGACTGGAACCCAGCGGGACATCACAGCAGAGGCAAACCCAGAGGCTCATGACGGCGAAGTCTCGATAAAGAAATAAAAGAAGTCGACCGAAATCTAACCTGGCAACAGGTTAAAGCGATAGCTGGACATCGCTCAGAATGGAGATCTTTCAAGTCGGTCCTTTGCACCACCGGAGGTGTACAGGATCCATAAGTAAGTAAGAATATATTTGGAATTTGCACAGGAAAGTTGTATTGAAATTTTGAAACGGCCTGTGGATAAATTCATGCTAGATTTAAAATTTAATTTTCTCACGCAATTCCTATTATATTCTGATTTTACAACAAGTAAAATTTTCTCAAGTTCCAAAACAAAATTATACATCAAGATTTTCGGCTTGCAGTCACACGAAAACGTTGGAAATTTAAAATCATTGCCAACGTTTGATATTATTGTAGTTCAGCAACTGATAACAGCTGGTCATGGTAATAGTGCAACGTAATGATTTACTGTGTAGTGCCCCTTCTATACTTCACCACCCACCCATCATCTTGTAAATGGTGCTAGAGCAAATGAAGCTACTGCAGTTTACCCCTACTCACCTGACAGCTCATCGTGTGACCAATAGACTAGACACCAATAGACAGTTCCCGGAGACGAGCTATTTCTGAAGAAAGATTCGCCTTACTTCGTGAAAATGGCTTCTTTTAAAAAATGGATCTCATCCCCCATTATCTTACTCCGGGCAGATACATGCTATTGGAGAAAGAAAAATGACATTCATTATCTGGGCAAACACATACTAAAGAAGGGGCACATTTACGATTGCATTATTCCGAGCAGATGCATTATTTTTAAAGAATGAATCACATGCACCATTGCCTCATTCCGGGCAAACGCATTATTTTTGTTTACGTGGATTTAAATCCACCATTACCTTACATTTCTTAAGAAGCTATATACAGGACAGGAGTTTAATTTCGATGATGGAAAAAATAGTGCTGTCCAATGAGCAACTCGAAGTAGCTCGAAGTTGTTCCCGTCCTGCTCGTTCTTTTTTGTCAACAAATGGGCATGAGCAGGACAGGGAGAAACTTCGAGCTACTTCACGCTCTCATTAGAGATGGGCAAAACAGCTCCTTGCAGTGAGCGGATCTGATCCGTTCAGCTCATTGAAAAGAGTCAGCTCCTTGGATCAGCTCTTCAGTTCTTTAATGCTACATATAATAAAACATAATTGTTAATATTATTATTTTAATTATTGTTCAAAAATTTGAAAAATTTATGTCATTCATTAATTTATTCATTCATTCATCATTCGTCTATTTACCTTTCTTTGAAATTTTTAAAGTGTTTAGCTACAGTGAGGTAATAATTTCCATTGAAAAACCGACAATTTTAAACTAATAACATTTATTACGCTTTTTCTGACCGTTTAGTTTTGAAGTCTAGGAGTTCATTTAGAACCATCACATTTATTTCTGTACAAAAACTAACTCAACATTATTTTCTATTCATAATTCTACGTTACATGTTGTTGATAACGTTTCTCAAATCGTCAATTTAAATAATTCAGTCTGATGCCGATTAGAAGAACGAATTCTGTGAACGCACCTGCTAGAAAACCATTAGCGTAAGATCTAACAGCCACAGCAAATGAACCATGCGTTCATATCTAATGTAGAGTGTTTTCAAATTTCTCTCGTACTGTCTCAATAATGTAGACCGTAGATGTAGATGGTTATGTATATATCGTTACAATTAAAAGGTCAGTAGTGACTATTAACTCAGTGTGATCGGTTGCAATTTTTAAGATACGTCGTATTGAATAAAAAGGGTCAAGTTACACAAAATAAATTATCTCGTTTGAAGTAATCGCGTTTCTCGTTATTCGGTCGATTGAAAGTGATCCAGTGCAAATTCATGCCTCAACATTTGGTCCTTCGAGCCGGATAACAAAAAACACGCGGTTAAATTGTGGAGCTGTGCCGTGATCATCTAATTGTTCGCTCATCGTCGAACAATAGGACACGAAATATAAGTGCTACAGTGGTTGTTGCTGGAAGGTGTATCGTGTGCTGCTGGGGATCTGTTGCTGGTGCTGTGTTGCTGCTGGGAGGTGCTAGACGCTTAGGAGGTCGCTGCGGAAGGATTTAGAGCGGGAATCGGCACGGAATTCCGCATTTGTGGCCAGAAATCTCTATCGACTTAAGGACAAAGGCTAAGTAGAATAAAAGACGTGTGTCAGTGGTATGGTTCTGAATTGCATGGTCAGACCGCCATGGCAAATTACAATACCATCTAGTGGTTTCACAAATAAATACTGATATTGCTTGCATGCCTCAAATTTGTGTGTGGTGTTTCAATTGTCGTCATTGCTGAATCAAAAATTGAGCCTTGGGTTGATTTTCTCCATTATCGATAAGAATATTTCTCCAGTTGGTGGTGAACGAAATTATTGGGTTGCAAGTCCTGTCTCACCGCGACGGTTATCAATTACATTCGCGCGCAGTCAAAATCAATACACGAATAGGGTGGTACAGTGAGTGATAGTGCATCGAAAATGACGAAGAACGATTTACGGATTCTGGTGAAGCAGGAAAGAACGTTGCGGCATTCGTTGGAAAACTTCAAGCAATTTGTCACCAATTATCAAGAAGACCGTGATCGCAGTTCCCTGGAGATGCGGATGGTGAAGCTAGACGATATCTACGATAAATTCTTGGATGTTAGACTGAAGATCGAAGTAATTACTGACGATCAGGAGGAAGACCACTTCACGGAGACCGTGGAAACAGAAGAAGAACAAAAAGCTCTGCGGATATCCTCGATCGAACAACGAGAGCAGGAGAACGCAAAATTAATCCTGGAATTCGAGAACGAATACTACCAAGTGAAGCAGTCGATGTTGGCGTTTTCAATACCAGCTGGAACAAGCAAAGGTTCAGTCGTACCTTCGAATCGTGCTTCGGCTGGCTCCGACATGCAGCTGAGAGTCAAATTGCCCGAGCTCAAATTACCTTCATTTAGCGGAAAGCTGCGAGAGTGGATCACATTCCGAGATTCATTCATCAGCATGATCCATGGCAACGAACATCTACCTCCCATTGATAAGTTCACTTACTTACGCTCTTCGTTAGCTGGTGATGCGCTGAGGGAATCGCGTCAATTGAATTGGCAGCAGCAAACTATCCCATTGCTTGGAAAACGTTGCATGATACGTATGACAATAAGAAGTTGAGTGCTAAATCATACATCGACGCATTGTTTGCTGTGAAGCCCATGGACAAGGAATCCTATGAGCAACTGAATCGTGTGGTAGGCGAGTTCGAAACGAACTTAATGATGTTGGATAAGCTTGGCGAAAATACAGAAGGGATGAGTACCATTCTGCAGCACATGGTGTGCCAACGACTAGAACCAAACACCTTGAGAAACTGGGAAAATCACTACCACTCAACTCAGATTCCAAGGTACAAGGATCTTATCAGTTACCTGAAGGAACAATGTCTGGTTCTGCGAAGCATCAGTTCGAATCGTCCAAGTCAAGGAGAATCTAAAAAGCTGTTTCGATCATCGGTCCTGAGTCACTC
The DNA here is from genome assembly GCF_024139115.2 of Armigeres subalbatus. Classification (NCBI taxonomy): domain Eukaryota; kingdom Metazoa; phylum Arthropoda; class Insecta; order Diptera; family Culicidae; genus Armigeres; species Armigeres subalbatus. Next base: position 165,039,237 of record NC_085140.1, read on the forward strand.
GGGAATTCAACAAGTTGCAGTTTGTCCGTTTTGCGGCGAGCAAGCACATTCTGCGTTCAAGTGCAACCGATTTTGCAAGATGAAGATTTCGGAGCGAGCGGAGGAGGCAAAACGGAAATCTCTGTGCCTAAACTGCTTATCACCTGGTCACATAGCAAGATTCTGCACTAAAGGCTCTTGTCACACCTGTGGAAGAAACCATCACACTCTTCTGCATTCTGTACCCCCTTCAGTGTCACAGTCAAGACCAGCGCAACAGTCAAGCTCGCAGACAGGTAAGAAAACGCAAGCACCTAATTCGTCACCACCACAAAACTCATCGAAACCCCAAGCTAACAACTCAATATCACCTCAGCAAATGAATGCTTCAAACGAGGCCGCCACTAGCCAAACACGAACAACATTCGCAAGTACTAGCCAACCACATACCACTGACCACTCTTCTACTAGCTACAACACAGTCCTCTCGTCCACTACACATACACTTCCAAACACTGTTATTTTGTCGACGGCCCTGATAAACATAAGTGATGGTCATGGAAACACCACCGTAGCACGCGCTTTGTTAGATTCAGGGTCACAACTGTGTTTCATGTCCCATAGACTGGCTCAAAATTGAATTTCAAACGCCGTCGAGAATGCCTACCTATCAAAGGCATCGGTCAGGCGGGAACTTGCTCCACGCAGTCCATTACTGCTTGGATTCATTCTCGTGTGTCACACTATACTGTGTTGATGCAGTTTTATGTCCTACCAAAAGTTACAGCGGATTTACCGTTGAGCAAACTCGATATCAGCAAATGGACCTTTCCCAAGGAATAAACCTCGCCGATCCAGAGTACTACAATCCCAGCACAGTCGATATCATAATTGGAGCGGAGATATTCTTCGATCTGCTAGTAGATGGGCATTTCAAACTAGCAGAGGGTGGTCCAGTCCTACAGAACACCCAACTAGGATGGGTCGTTTCTGGAAAGGTCTCTGAAAGTTCCAGAACTACTACTTCACTCACAGCTGTCGCATGTACAGAAGAAAGATTGGATGATCTGTTGACACGATTTTGGGAATTGGAATCTTGTCACACTACTAGCACAATGTCGCTAGAGGAATCGCAATGTGAAAGAATTTACAACGAAACAACCACACGAGATGTTTCAGGAAGGTTTGTGGTAACTCTCCCGAAAAAGCCATTTCTAATTGATCGTCTAGGCGAATCCCGATCAATTGCGCTTCGTCGCTTTACCGCACTAGAGCGACGGTTAGACGCAAATGCAAAGTTGAAGGAGGATTACAGCAGTTTCATACACGAATATTTGGAAATGGGGCACATGAAGGAAATTCAAGTAGATCCTGACGTACCAGAGATTGCACCGTATCCGTACTATTTGCCGCACCACGCCGTAGTTCGACCTGAAAGTACCACCACCAAACTTCGCGTCGTGTTCGACGCTTCTTGCGCAACAATGTCTGGAGTGTCGCTGAACGAAGCTCTTATGGTTGGTCCAGTAGTGCAGGAGGAGCTTTTGTCAATCGTCCTCCGTTTTCGCCTACACAAGTTCGCCATTGTGGCGGATATAGCCAAGATGTACAGGATGGTCAACATCGCTTCAGAGGATCAACAACTTCAACGAATACTATGGAGAGATTGCTCCTCCGAGACGATTAGAACCTTCGAATTAAATACCGTTACTTACGGAACGTCCTCAGCCCCATACCTGGCAAACCAAATGCCTCCAGCGTTTGGCAGAAGAAGGAGCACAGCAGTATCCCTTGGCTTCAAGCATTCTGTCCAAAGACTTTTATGTGGATGACATGCTCACGGGAGCCAATAGCGTTGAGGAAGGTATAATGCTGTATCAGGAGCTGAGTCATCTATTAGAAACAGCGAAATTCACTTTAAGGAAATGGAGTTCCAACAGTCCGGAAATATTGGCAGCTATCCCAGAACCGTTGAAGGACGACCGCACATCCTTGGAACTAGAGCCATCAAAAGCAACCATTAAAACCCTGGGACTCTCATGGGAACCTCGATCGGACTATTTTCGGTTCACTGTTCCTCAGTGGAGCGACTCTACTGAGATTAACAAGCGTATCATCCTGTCCGATTTTGCTCGTTTATTTGATCCCCTTGGATTAGTCGGACCAGTAGTTGTCCAAGCTAAGATATTTATCCAAAATCTCTGGAAACAGAAATGTTCTTGGAATGAAACTCTTGGCGAAGATCTCCAGCAATGGTGGCTGGACTTCAGGCACAACTTAGCTGATCTATCAACCCTGAAGGTTCCACGGTGGCTCGCTTTCGATAACAGTATCGTTTCGTTGGAAATCCATGGATTTTGTGACGCATCCGAGAAGGCCTATGGTGCGTGCATTTATCTTCGGTGCACTTCATTCGATGGCCAGGTCACGGTTAACTTAATCACGGCCAAATCTAGAGTGGCACCACTTGATGATGTGCAGCGGAAAAGGAAGAAAATCAGCATATCAAGTTGGACTTATCATCCGCAGTTCTTCTGAGCCATGTGTACGAAAAGGTTATCTACATCTTACGGGTCAAGGCACAACCGTTCTTTTGGATAGACTTGACCTATTGTGAAGTGCTGGCTGGTCTTCAACTCTTTCCCGTTGGCAGACGTTTGTCGCTAATAGGGTCTCAAGTTCAGCATCTTACAAGAACAGGAACATGGAACCACATCTCCGGATCTGAAAACCCGCAGATGTTATATCCAGGGGAATGACACCTGAAATGCTAGCAAATCATCACACCTGGTGGCACGGACTAGAATGGTTAAGAAATCCACGAAACTTTTGGCCAAAAGGAACTACGACGGATGCAAAAGAGTTGGCTCAATCGTTACTGGAGAAAAAAATCTACTATTGCCGTTCCCGTACACCGTCAGGTTCCCAACGATATCTTCAAACCGCGATCAAGCTTTTTGGCACTTGTTCGGATTGCGGCTTTGTGCCGAAGATTCACCTACAACTGTAGCAACCCAGCAAGCAGAAGGAAAGGCTACCTATCGTATCAAGAACGTGAAGAAGCGACGCTGGCACTCGTACGCCTTGCTCAAAGCGACAGCTTCGCCGAAGATAAGGAAGAAATATCATCGAGGGGACAAGTTTCTCCGTCGTCCAGGTTGAAATCTCTTCATCCTGCCCTAGTAAATGGAATACTCGTCGTTGGTGGTCGGCTTGAAAATGCGTCAGTCTCTCCAAGTAGAAAGCATCCTATAATTTTGGATAACCACCATCCGTTGTCATTGTTGATTGTAAAACACTATCATCGAAATCTCTTGCACGCAGGGCCGCAATTGATGATTGCCAGTATTCGTGAGCGGTTCTGGCCTCTTCGCCTGAAAAACTTATGCAGAAAGGTCGTTCATAGCTGCGTAAACTGTTTTCGCGTAAAACCAAAAGTCGAGGAACAACTCATGGGTGATTTACCACTTGAGCGCGTAACTCCGGCTTCACCATTCGTTCGAGTAGGGGTGGACTATTGTGGTCCCTTCAAAATTCGCTTTCCTCATCGCAAAGCTGATATACGCATATGTTATGTAGCTATTTTATATGCTTGGTTACAAAAGCAACACACATCGAGATGGTATCAGACCAAACCACCGAAGGATTTATCGCGGCTCTTCGACGTTTAGTGGCTCGTCGGGGGCGGCCAGAAATCATAATGTGTGACAACGCAAGGTATTTCGTCGGTGCGAAGCGTGAACTAGATCAACTGCGGCGGCTCTTCAACTCGCAAGCCTTCACAAGGTCCATACCGCAAGCGGCCGCAAACGAAGGAATCCACTTCAAGTTCATACCGCCGAGGTCGCCCAATTTCGGGGGCCTCTGGGAAGCGGCGGTGAAATCGATGAAGTTCCATCTCAAGAGAACTCTTGGGACAAGCATAGTAACGCCAGACGAGTTTTCGACGCTTTTATCGCAAATAGAAGCATGTCTGAACAGCCGTCCACTCACACCAGTGAGCAACGACCCAACGGATCTGGACATACTTACACCAGGTCATTTTCTAATACATCGACCGATGACTGCAGTGCTCGAACCATCACTGAAGGACCTGAAAGAAAGCAGTTTGTCGAGGTGGCAAAGAGTTCAATGCTACTTGCAAATTATCTGGAGAAAATGGTCCACATTGTATTTGTCTGATTTACAAAATCGCACTAAATGGATAGTCGAGAAGAAAAATCTTGCGGTCGACACGATGGTGTTGCTCAAGGACGAAAACCAGCCACCACTCCGGTGGCCACTTGGCCGAATCATCGAAATACATCATGGAAATGATGGAAACGTACGCGTTGTTAAAGTACGGACCCAAGACGGTGTTTACACAAGGGCTGTAAGCAAAATATGCGTCCTGCCCATTCAGGATAACGAGTCGCTCTTGGCAAACAGTCAAGGCGATCAATAGAAGTTCGTTCAGCGGGTGCACTAGGCTGCACCAGCGGAGGTCAATCGACCTCCGCGTACCAGTTAAGTCATTTTTATTTAAACTGTTGATCAAAAAAGCCAAAGGAATGTTTGTACTCCATAGCTGTTCGTGTTCTCCGGCGGTCGCTGACCGCCATCTCTCCGATGTCACCAATGTCTGTACCATCCACGTCCACAATACCTGGCTCGATGTCATCCACGCCCGTAGCTAAACCGATGTCAACCCAGTTCGACCCACTCGCCTTGTGACCTGAATCGTCGAATCCCATTACATGTTGCTGAATTATCATGATGTAGAGCGACCAGTATTCAGTGGAGGTTAAGGGACCTCCACGCACAGTTACGTTACCATTCAATTCTAAGTACTTCGAGAAAGCAACACTTCTGCTCATTGATAGGTTCACGAGGCACCAACTCATTCATGCAAGACGGGAAGAACTGAAGACATCGCAATTCTGCCGAGCACACCCACGGGCAACCACTTAAGTAATCAACGCTAAACCATTTTATACTGAAGGATGTCACGCGAGGACAGCACCATCAACAACGGTTCCATCAAGAGGTTCACGTGTTACACGTGCAACGCATCGTCATCGGCGCAAGGTGCGCTCGTGGTGGCTCGAAGCCACCACTCCAGGGAAGTCGTTACATTGCATGTTTTTATTGAGTAAAAAAGCGCCTTTCATATGATTCCAGAGTTTGCTTCACCTCATCCGAGGTGGACGTCATCTCATCCGGGGATGATGATGATGCATCCACGAAGCCGAAGGCCTCATCCGAGGCGGTGTCAATCGAAATCGTTACCCACGCAGAAGGATGGCACACGTTTCATACAGTCCACCAGATAACAACCATCGAAGATTTGTAGCAGATCCGTATACAGATCGGTCACCCCATCTCATTCGCATGTGGTCAAAACAGTGACATTAGTGCATGATATTCAAAACATCAATTATCTAAATTAGATGAACATAGTACATCTAGTAGTATGAAGAAAGTGTTCGCTGAAGGAAATGTTTTGATTAGTATTTGTATATTCAATATTAGCTATAGATTGAAAATGCGAGTCATTTCAAGGTGGCCGGTAATGATGCCGATTAGAAGAACGAATTCTGTGAACGCACCTGCTAGAAAACCATTAGCGTAAGATCTAACAGCCACAGCAAATGAACCATGCGTTCATATCTAATGTAGAGTGTTTTCAAATTTCTCTCGTACGGTCTCAATAATGTAGACCGTAGATGTAGATGGTTATGTATATATCGTTACAATTAAAAGGTCAGTAGTGACTATTAACTCAGTGTGATCGGTTGCAATTTTTAAGATACGTCGTATTGAATAAAAAAGGTCAAGTTACACAAAATAAATTATCTCGTTTGAAGTAATCGCGTTTCTCGTTATTCGGTCGATTGAAAGTGATCCAGTGCAAATTCATGCCTCAACACAGTCCCTAGTCTCTGATATGTATATGAACCATATCACGTGTCATAAGTTTTCTCTTCATACTGGGTGCAGTAAATCAATGCCTTGTTTGCGCGCGCTTCTAACCATGCGTAGTTGACATTTTCATGCAAGCGAGCCCATTCATCTATATTGGTTCCCGAAATGCGAGAGAAATAAAAACAAGAGAGTAAAAAATACAGAGCACGGTGCTACAAACAAACCGAGTGCACATGTAGCAGTATGCTGGCGGGAAAACCCGTCGCAAGTAAAAGATCCGCTCCGTGCAAGACACAGCACCCAGCTCGGTTCGTTTGAACCACACGGTTCGCTCGCTAGAATCGGTCGCGACTGATCCGGATCGAGATCCGTGTCGCACGGATCTGAGCTAGTGGCGCAGCTCTCGCTTCCATGTCACAGCAATTTCGAGCTGGACGACGACATGAGCGGAACTGAGAGTTATTCGGATCTTCGGATCTTTTGCTTAGTACGGTTCGTTCGCTACCGCACTATAGTATACTAGATATCTTTTGTGTGTCCGTTCGTAGCGCCGAGTATGTGGGTATGGGTTAAGAAATAGGCGGCAAGCTAGATTATTTTTGCTTGTGTGTTTCTTATTCCTCTCTGCAGCAGAAATGATTTCTGTCGCTTGGCTTGATGGTGCTTGAGGTGCAAATAATAAACGATCAGCACGTGCGCGGTACTGGACTGGAATGCTCATACAAGCTCGCTTGTGTTGTGTACCGCGAGCGTGTTATTTTCGTTTGTGCAAAATACAACAGCGCGCGTACTCGAGTGCGTACGCTCGAGGGAGTTTCTCTAGGCGCGTGTTTGACAATGATTTCATCAATTTAAAGTGAGCTGCTGAGCTGGGCTTCTTTAAAAAAGATCCATGGCTCATCAGCTCAATGTAAGGAAGCGAATCTTTGGAACAGCTCCTGAGCGGAGCGCCCATCTCTAGCTCTCATTGGACAGCATTAATATTTACCAACGTTTTCGACTATTTCAGAAAAAAAAACTTCATTGGGAAACACTGTAACCCAAGGGGAGGGTCGCTGAGCACAATTAAATTTGTGTTCATTTTATTCTTTGTGACTATTTGTGCCACAGTGTGCCATAAATTGTGCCTCACCTTAAATGTGACAAATTGTCATTTTGACAATCAGAAAATTTTGGCAACACTTGCAAATGTCACATCAAGGAGGCACCGTTGCTTTTTGCTGCGTGATGAAAAAATCAAAATTATAAACATGCGAAAAAGCAAAGCGAACGAGATACGATTAATATTCACATCTGCGGCCCGTAAATCATGCATACAGGTAGGTTTAAAGAATGGATTGCAAGTGTCTGATATTTAATCGGATGCTGGTGCTTTGGGAGAGCCTCAATCGGGAAGAATAATGGCCTGGACTGTATAGTGATAATGGGTTAGTTCCAGATGTCAAGAACAACGCAAAAGGAATAATTAATGTAACGTTCGTTATCCTTTACGTTAACCTGTTGTATTGTATAATCTTTTATTAGAGTGTATCATCCCTCACATGTAACCACCTTGACTCCCTCTCTAATTTTCATCAGTTGAATAAAGCTATTAGTAAAGAACAGACGTACAAGCCTTTTCACTCTGAACCATATCCGTAACATGGTGTCAGAAGTTTTCGCGGTATAAAGTTCGATAAAACGTTTGAAATCGTCGGGCATTAGAAAACTCGAGATCGCGTTTAAAGTAACGTAAAGAAGCGATTTAAACTTCGGTTACGTATCGAATCGAAATGGAGCAGCTAACTAGATTGCTGGAACATCAAACTCAACTTTTTGAAAGGCTGCTACAGCAGCAGAATGGGCCCCAAGGGGTAGCACCAATACCTTAAAATGTGCCGCTTCCACCTCCATTGTCTCTCGAAGGAGACATGGACGAAATTTTTTCTTTTTTTGAAGACAATTGGAAGAACTATGCCACCGCGGTTGGCATGGACGACTGGCCAGCCACGGAAAATGCAAAAAAAGTAAGCTTTCTGTTGTCAGTTGTCGGAACGGAAGCTCTAAAAAAGTTCAGCAACTTTGACCTGACAGCAGCAGACAGAATATCGCCGGATACCGTTCTAGCGGCAATAAAGCTTAAAGTGACACGTACTAGGAATATCATTGTAGATAGGATGGATTTCTTCACAGCCAGCCAGGCAGCAGCGGAAAGCATTGACGATTACACGACTCGCTTGAAGACTTTAGCCAAACCGGCCAGATTTGGAATTATTGAAGCTGAAATGATCACCTACAAGCTAGCCACATCCAATAAGTGGCCACATCTGAGATCTAAAATGCTCACTGTAACCGGACTTACTACAGCAAAGGCTATCGATATGTGCCGTGTAGAGGAGATCACAGCAAAGCACGTTCTAACACTTTCGACGGACAAAATGCCGGAGGTAAACAAGGTAAAAGCCTCATCGTCAAAATCTCGTCTATGCAAGTTTTGTGGCGACTGGCATACGTTTACAAAAGGCTCCTGTCCAGCATACGGAAAAAAATGCAAAATGTGTTCCGGAAAGAATCACTTCGAAAAAGTTTGTCGGAAGAATACGTCAAGCACGTCGAAACACAATCGTGTACGCAGAGTCAAGAAAATCAACGAAGACACCTCGGATGACAGCGATTCGGATAACGAGTGTAGTGAGCGGTCGGAGGATTCTGAAATCGAAAGGGAGATTGGCAAGATTTTTGACAATTCGAAGAAGGGAGGACATGTTTTGGCGGAAGTGTTCCTGAAGGTTGGCAACAAATGGAGAAATGTGAAGTGCGAGTTAGATACAGGTGCCAACACCAGCTTGATAGGTTACGAGTTGCAGCCTTCCCCATACAAACTTCAAGCATTCGGAGGCGGCATAATCAATGTCTTGGGTCAAGTCAAGCTGCCTTGCAGGTGCCAAACGAAACGGTATCTTCTTGTACTACAAGTCGTTGACGTCAGCCACAGGCCACTTTTGTCGCTGAAAGTCTGCACGACGTTCGGTTTGATTAAGTTTTGTAACACTGTCAGCATGATACCTATCGAAGCAAAGCCGGAAGAAAGTGATCAAAATGTCATGAAGATATATCGCATCGAAGCAGAGAAAATTATCGAACAGTTCAGCGAAGTTTTCTGTGGATATGGTAAAATGGATGGAGAAGTGAGCTTGGAGATCGACAGCAGTGTTCCTCCAGTGATACAGCAACCCCGACGAATCCCGATCGCGCTGCGACCAAAGTTGAAGGCAGAGTTAGACCAGTTGCTAAAGGACGGCATCATTACGAGAGAGTATCGGCATACTGAATGGGTGAGTAATATTCTTATTGTCAAGCGTGGATCTTCGGAATCTGAATCCATCCGCATATGCCTCGACCCTATACCATTGAACAAAGCTTTGAAAAGACCCAACCTTCAATTTGTTACTTTGGATGAAATTTTACCGGAGCTAGGTCAAGCGAAAGTCTTTTCAACCGTAGATGCACGAAAAGGTTTTTGGCACGTAGTGCTAGATGAGCCAAGTAGCAAGCTAACATCGTTTTGGACACCCTTTGGTCGTTACCGCTGGCTGAGACTTCCTTTCGGTATCTCATCAGCCCCTGAAATATTCCAGTCAAAGCTGCAGGAGATTATCCAGGGTCTCGAAGGTATCGAATGTTTAGCGGACGACGTTCTGATTTTTGGCAGAGGTTCAACAATAGAAGAAGCACTTCGTGATCATAATTCTAATTTGAGGCATCTGCTGGTCAGACTGAAGCAAAACCACGTGAAACTCAATAAATCAAAACTTAAACTCTGTGAGACGTCCGTGAAATTTTATGGGCATGTTCTCACTGCCGAAGGATTGCAACCCGATTATACAAAGGTTTCGTCTATTGAACACTATCCGGTCCCAGTCAACAGGAAAGAATTACATCGATTCATTGGGATGGTCACGTACCTCAGCAGATTCATTCCTAACCTTAGTTTCAGCTTTTACAACCTACGGCGACTAATTTCGGAGAAGGAGACGTGGCAATGGACACACCAAGAAGATGTGGAATTTTCTAGAGTGAAATCGCTCGTATCCAACATCGCAACATTACGGTACTACGACGTAAATGAACCACTGATTATCGAGTGTGACGCGAGCTGCTTCGGGCTAGGAGTGGCTATATGATGGATGGAATCGTTGGCTATGCGTCCAGAACACTGACCGAAACGGAAAAAAACTACGCTCAAATAGAGAAAGAGTTGCTCTCTATTCTGTTTGCATGCGTTCGTTTTGATCAACTGATCGTTGGGAACCCCTGTACAACTGTAAGAACCGATCACAAGCCTCTAATCAACATATTCAACAAGCCATTGCTCACAGCCCCGAAAAGGTTGCAACATATGCTGTTGAATTTGCAACGCTATCAGCTCACCCTGGAATATGTAACCGGAAAGGAGAATGTTGTGGCGGACGCTATTTCGCGTGCACCTTATGATGACTCAACCGAACACAACGAATATCGAAAACAGAATATCTACAAAATCTTCAGACAACTAGAGGATTATAATATGAGCAGCTTTCTGAGTATTTCCGACAGTTGCTTGGATAGCATCATCAAGGCTCCCCGACACACCGTCCCGTGCGGTGGTATAGTGCGCGCTCTCGAAATAAACAAGGTCATTATTCCTCGTTTTCGGCGGCCGCGACGTTCGAAACGTAATTCGATCAGCGTAACAAGTGCTAAAGCAAGAGTGTACAGTGAAGGTTTGGTGGAAATCGCCCGAAAAACAGCCAAAAAAAGTTAAAAAGTGTATTCGCCACGTGCTTTGTACGGTGAAAACAGACAGCCATCGCCCGGCTGCCGGACTGGTTTCATTCAACCGTCGATGGTGTGGGTCACGCTGTGTCTGAAGGAAGAGAAATCGAATAAAAAAAAAGTGCCGAAAAGTTTGAAATTCTTTTAAAAATTCGAAAATTTGACTAGTGTCCGATCGTTATTTCTGGAGTACTACAGTGACTCCCAAAAGTGTGTGAACACAGTGGCGTACAGAATTTGACGTACACCTGCAAACAACATACGTTGAAGGGATAAAAAAGGTGAGATCGTTTTTTTTTACCTTGCTTCCGTTCTTTTGGGGTAGGTAACGGGTGACCGTTGCCACTAGTGAGTCCAACGTAAGCCAACATGGCGGCCGCTAGTAGCGGCGACCCAGGAGGGTCCGTGAAACGCAGGCTACCAACTTTTATGGATCCGACAAATAAATTCGGAGAATTGACGTTTTTGCAGTTGACCGGCAAAGATGAAGCTCCGCTACCAAAAAACCCGTTTATCATCGGAAAGTCCGTAGAGGCATGTTCTGGTCCGATAGAAAATGCCAAACCGAAGCACAAGGAACCAAGTACACCCTGAGTGTCCGTGACCCGTCCCAGGTTTCTAAACTGCTAAAGTTGACGAAGTTAATCGACGGTACCGAAGTAGAGGTTACCCCACATCCAAACTTGAACATTAGCCGGTGCGTCATCTCTTGCTACGATTTGATCCACATGGATAAGAAAGATATACTGATGGAGCTAACCAAGGACAAAAGTCATCCGAGTCCAGCGGATCACTAAGAACGAGAACGGCAAGAGAGTGAACACGCCAGCTCTTATTCTTACGTTCAGTAAAACAACCTACCCGGAACATATCAAAGTAGTTCTTTACAAGTTGCTACTTGTTTGTATTTTCCAAATCCAATGCTCTGTAATGGATGTTTTAGCTACGGTCACACGCGCGTTCGATGCCTTGAACCGCAACGCTGCGTTAACTGTTATGGCAATTTTCACGGAGAAGAAGAGTGCCGAGAGGCTCCATTCTGCCGAAATTGTAGGGGAAATCATCGACCGACCAACCGCCAGTGTCCGATTTACAAAAAGGAAATGGAGGTCATCAAACTAAAAGTGCGTGATAACCTGAGTTTCCCGGAGGCTAGGAAACGAGCCGAACAGCAAGCAGGAGGTAGCTATGCACAGGCAGCAGCGCAATCGAATGCCTTCGAGAAAAGGCTAAAGGAACTCGAAGTGGGCATGGCACGGAAAGACGAGGAAATCACCAAACTGCGGGAAGAAATTAAACAGAAGAATGAGCGGATTAACCAAATGATGACCTTCATCAAACAAACGAAACAGCAACCCAGTCAAATAAAGCAGAGCCATACTAGCGAAACCGTCAGCCAGGAAAAACCGCATCATAGCGGTGAGCATCGACCAGTCTACACGACGGCAGGCCCTATCACTCGATCCAGGAATAACTCCCCAGCCATTCAGGATACAAAGCGTGGACGATCTTCGAAAAACACATTTGCTAAACCGGCCACCTCACCAGATCCAAGTCCTCCGCCGAAAAAACCGCCGTCACCCATGACCTTACGGAAATGGACTTCTCTAGCGAGGAGTCAGAGATACCGGAGACAAACCCTAATCAAGGTCTTCGATAGCTTTACTCCTCAACAACGCATGGACTACAATGACGACCAAAGCACGAACACGGACAACGAGACAAATCGGTTCGGAAGCAGGGAAAGTGTAGTACCTCTTCTGACGCAAGTACGGCAGGATGAAGGAGTCATCCGGGACGTCTTACCCCAACCCGTTGATGATGAATTTGCCTCCGTAGCCGATGGAAACATTAATCACACCACGACACCGGAAACATGGGCTAGACGGCAGGGGAAGGGTAGCCCTTCTTTGCCCTGGCCGCCGCCCTTCACAAACGAATACTCCACGATAGCTAGATCCCGGGATAGACGGCAGGGAGAGGGTAGCCCTCTCATGCCCTGGCCGCCGCCCTACACCACCAAGCATGAAGCATCCAATACCTACACCCGATGTCAAAGGCAATAGCGGAGCAGTCGACAAAACTACACAAAGCCTTTCCCCAGTGCCGGCTGTTGCCGGTGTATCTGGAAACAATGGTGTAGTAGTTTCGGCAACAGCTGGCACTGTGGGGCAAGGCGTCCCACAGGTCAGTCCTCAATGTTCCTTTCCGAAAACAGATACTGTCTCGCATAACTTTACAGGTCAACACAACATCACAGCAATTCTCTCACCTGGAGAAGGCCCATCCCGCCGAAGAAATATTACACAAAAAGCATCCCCAGTGCCGGCTGTTGTCGGTATTGGCAAAACTAGTGTAATGGTTTCGACAGCGGCTGGCACTGTGGGGCAAAACGCTCCACAGGCAAGTTCAAGTATAGTACCAACACCTGCAGATATTACCGCGGCAAATTTCTCCCCTACAGCCGACCCACCGAGGCGTAGGGCATCCACATCGTCGTCCATTACACGATCATCCACGGACAGTCGCTCTAGAGATGTTTTCGCACTACAATGGAACCTGCGTGGCCTCAGGGGCAATATCAGCGAGCTGAAGCTCCTGATCTCCGAGCTCGAGCCTTGCATCGTTGCACTACAGGAGACCAAGGTAAATCAAACCGTTGTCACTCCAGGTTTCCTCGGCAGGCACTATACGTTGCTCCTGGAGTCGAACAGCGTAAACTACTGGCAACACGGGGTTGGTCTAGCTATTCGAGAAGGCATACCGTTTGAGCGTGTACAAATCCACACCACCCTGCAACTTATCGTGGTGCGCATCCACGCACCGATCCAGGTAACAGTGGTATCTATTTACATCCCGCCGAGTTCTACGCAATGTCAGGATGCACTAGGTGAGCTATTCGAGCAGCTAGAGGGACCGATGTTGCTTCTTGGGGACTTCAATGCGCACCACCTCGCGTGGGGGTCTCACCAAGCGAACCCGCTTGGTCGCTTCATCGCTGAGACGACATTGGCTCATCAGTTGGTGATCTTTAACGATGGCTCACACATCGATCCGGCTACGGGCAACACTTCGGCAATTGATGTTACCATCTGTTCCGAAAATCTAGCTCCTAAGTTTACTTGGCGAACCCTATCGGACACGCATAATAGCGACCACCTCCCAATCATCTTGTCCATCCCCGGATGGACGAACCATCGAACGACACGACAAAAGTGGCTCTACGATCAAGCTGACTGGTCGTTATACGAGCGGCTTACTGCCGAAACCATCCGGCCAGATGCCGAGTGGAACGTTAACAGTTTCACCGAGAAGATACTGGCAGCAGCAACAAAATCCATCCCACGAACCAGCGGCCGAATCGGACCGAAAGCAGCACCATGGTGGTGCCCCGAAGCGAAAGCCGCAATCCGATACCGGCGAAAATGTCTCCGATCCCTCCGACGTCTACAGCAGCAGGTGATCCGGGCCACCCCGAGGCGTTGGCTAAATTTCAGGAAGCGCGAGCAGCGGCACGAAAAGCGATCAGTAAGGCAAAGGAGCAGTCATGGGAAAATTTCGTGGCGAAAATATCACCCAGTAGCACAACAACCGAGCTGTGGCGAACGGTGAATACTCTGCGAGGTAATCGGCAACAGCGCCCTGTAGTTCTCAAGCGAGCGGACGGATTCACGGACGACCCTAAAGAAGCAGCAGAAGAACTGGTGGAAGTTTATTGCGAGAGATCGGTGACTTCTAGCTACCCTCCACCGTTCCAGATGGCGAAAGCCGCAGCTGAACGACGGCCCATAGATCTTTCGCCCCACAATGATGATGCTTACAACATCAATATTACCTTGAACGAATTCTTGTGGACCCTCGACGAAGGGCGATGTGCCACAACAGTTCCAGATTCGATCAGGTACCACCTGCTATCCGTAAAAATGACGCTTCTCGAGCTGTTGAACAATATCTGGCGCAGTGGCGAGTTTCCCACTAGCTGGCGAAATGCCATCGTCGTCCCTATCCCGAAACCGAACTGCCACGATTCAGGATCAAATGCCTTCCGGCCAATCTCGCTCACCAGTTGCATGGCGAAGCTACTCGAGCGTATTATTAATCGGCGACTGATTACTGAACTCGAATCAAGTGGACGGCTCGACAAGCGACAGCACGCTTTTCGTGCAGGACGTGGCACCGATACGTACTTTGCTGAACTTGAAAGGTCGCTGCCTACTACCGACGAGCACTGCCTGATAGCATCTCTGGATATATCGAAAGCGTACGACACCACCTGGCGACACGGTATCTTGCGAACTCTAAAGTCTTGGCGAATACGTGGTCGGATGCTGAATCTATTGCAAAGTTTCTTGTCGGAACGCACTTTCCAGGTGTCCATAGGAGCACATATGTCTCAACAGTACCTTTTGGAGAACGGAGTACCTCAGGGGTCTGTCCTATCCGTGACGCTGTTTCTCATCGCGATGCAGCCCATTTTCCGCATACTGCCCGCTGGAGTCGAAATCCTTTTGTACGCAGATGACATCCTCTTGGTGGTGCGTAGAGCAAAAGGGGAAGGTTTACACCGCAGATTGCAGACCGCCGTCAAAGCTGTGGATAAATGGGCGAAGAGCGTGGGGTTCTCCATATCTGCGACCAAATCGCAGACGTTCTATCTGTAGTCCCAACGCACGCCGAGAACCGGCGAAAGAGATCACCATCGATCGAACCCCTGTTCCGAAAACCAACCGTCTAAGGATCTTAGGTATCACTCTGGACCGAACGCTTACGTTTAAGCCGCACTGTAAAGTGGTGAAAAATCGTGCGACTCACGATTGCGAATCCTCCAAATGATTGGAGTAAAGCTTCCACGTGGCAACCGAGCAACCCTGCTGCAAGTAGGCTCGGCGCTAGTCACTGCGAAGTTGATGTATGGAGTTGGACTAGTGAGCCGAGGAGGACCGGAGACCATACAGACCCTCGCCCCAGCATACAACAAAATGGTACGGTACGCTTCCGGAGCGTTTGTGACCAGTCCGATTAATTCCATCATGGCCGAAGCCGGCACTCTCCCATTTGGATTACTTGCCACACAGTCGATAGCGCGTACGGCCATCCGAATTATGGCTAAAAGTCGCAACAACAGCACCCTTCCGTTGATCCACCGGGCATCAGACCGTCTTTACGAATATACGGGTACAGTACTTCCCACTGTCGACCAGCAAGCAAGGCAGAGTGATCGTGTCTGGCACGCACGAAGACCATCGATAGTGTGGGATGAGAAAAACTGCGTTCGAGCCGGTGCCCCGCCGGAAAGAGCTATACCAGTCGTCCAACAATTGCTCTCGACAAGATTTCGTAGGTCGACTGTGATCTACACTGATGGCTCAAAATCTGATGACGCTGTAGGAGCCGCATTTCACATGACGGGCCTTGCGGATTCCTTCAGCCTTCCGCAAGCATGCAGTGTCTTCTCTGCGGAGGCGTATGCAATCAAGAGAGCGGTTACGACCCCGAATATCAGTGGTGAGATGGTGATCCTTACAGATTCGGCCAGCTGCCTGATGGCATTAGAGTCCGGGACATCAAAACACCCGTGGATACAGGAGATAGAAAATCTGGTGAGCAACAAACTCGTCCAATTTTGCTGGATACCGGGACACGCCGGCATTAGTGGAAATACCAAGGCCGACCGACTAGCAAACGAGGCTCGGAGACAGCCCGCAATCGATGTACCCATTCCTGGCGAAGACGCTTTAAGAGCGGTGAAGCAGGCGATACGATGGTGCTGGAACCATCAGTGGCACGATTCTCGAGACGTGAAACTGAGAGAAATTAAGGACGATACGCTCAGGTGGAAAGATCAGATTAGTCCAGCAGACCAGCGTGCGTTGACCCGACTTAGAATTGGCCATACGAGGCTGACTCATACGTTCTTACTGAAGAAGGATCCCCGCCAATTTGCGAGTGCTGCGGAACCATCATCAATGTGCGGCATGTTATCCTCCATTGTCGAAAGTATGAGCAGCAGCGACGGGACAACGACATCAACACGACTAGTCTCAGAGCTGCCCTGGGTAATGCCGACGAAACGACAAAGAAACTGTTGCTGTTCCTGCAGCAAACAAACCTATCCAAACAGCTATAAACGGTCGATCGAACTACACAAAGCCTTTCCCCAGTGCCGGCTGTTGCCGGTGTATCTGGAAACAATGGTGTAGTAGTTTCGGCAACGGCTGGCACTGTGGGGCACTGGCGTCCCACAGGTCACCAACCGCAACCTTATTCTCACCTGGAGAAGGACTGTTACCGAAACAATATTACACAAAGCGCATCCACAGTGCTGGCTGTTGTCGGTATTGGCAAACTAGTGTAATGGTTTCGACAGCAGCTGGTACTGTGGGGCAATGCGCCCCACAGGCAAGTACCAGTGTATTTATACATTTGTGGAGTTTACCGCTGCACCTTCTTCCCAACAGTGATCCACGGAGACGGTATGACTGTTGCTTCACAGCTGTTTTCCAACCAGAAAGGAAGCCTCCGGTTGGTACCACCGGAAAATGTCTGTCACCTGGCCAACACGGACCATAGGATAGAGCTCCGACTCGGTCGCCAGAATAGACACCAGTAGAAAAGATAAAGAAGAAAGAGAGAACAAGATAAAGAGATGAGAAGATAAAAAAGATGAGGAGAGAGAGAGAAATTTTAGGAGAAGAGTAGAAGATGAGGAAAAATAATAACAATGTAAAGAATTCGAAATTGTATGCCAAAAACCGCTCCCCGACACAAATGCACCCTTCTGGTGTAACGTGTCGTAAATACACAAACAAACAAAACATAATTAAGGCTACGGAGCAGGATGCAGCTTTGCAAGTTGTAATCGATTATATCCGAAACGGTTGGCCTAACACCATCGAGCGAGTTCCGGCAGCCGCCAAAATTTTCTACAAGTATCGAAGCGAATTATCTACCCAAGACGGATTAGCTTTCAGAGGTGATCGTATTTTAATCCCTAATGCACTACATCGTTCCATGATTGAGAAAGTCCACGTAAGTCACAACGGTATTGAATCGACTCTGAAACTCGCTCGGGAAAACATGTTTTGGCCAGGAATGAGCGCGCAAATTACGGATGTTGTGAAGGAATGCACTATTTGCGCCAAATTTTCTCCGAGTCAGCAGAAACCTCCGATGAAGAATCACGCAATTTCAATATATTCGTGGCAAACTGTATCGATGCATGTATTCTTTGCAACCTATCGCAAGAAGCATCAATTTCTAGTAACCGTAGATCATTATTCAGATTACATTGAACTTGATCTGCTGAAAGACATGACAGCCAAAAGCCTCGTTGAAAGCTGCAAAAGGAATTTCTCCCGCCATGGAATCCCTCAGATCGTCAACACAGACAACGGGACAAATTTTGTTAACGAAGAGATGAAGGATTTGTCTATGAAATGGGACTTCAAGCACTCGACGTCTTCTCCTCATCACCAGCAAGGTAATGGTAAAGCTGAAGCAGCGGTAAAAATCGCGAAACGATTGCTACAAAAGCAGAGGAAACCGGGCAGGACATATGGTATGTTTTGCTCCACTGGAGGAATATTCCGAATAAAATTGGAAGCAGCCCAGTAAGCAGACTTTTTCGCGTAGCACAAGGTGTGGTGTGCCTGCATCGTTTGACAAATACAGTCCGCACATAGTAGACAATGTTCCAGAATCGATCCTAGAAAACAAAAGGAAGGTAAAATATTATTATGATAGGAAATCTCGCGATTTACCCACACTGCAAACTGGTGCACCAGTTTATGTTCAAGCTCATCCCGAAAACAACAAACTCTGGACTCCAGCAATCGTGAGTGAGAAACTGAATGATCGCTCCTATGTGGTGGATGTTAATGGTTCAAACTACAGGAGGGACCTAGTACACATCAAACCGCGTAAAGAACCAGCACTAAGCCCTATCGAAACAACTTCCGGTGTGTAAGAAGTGACAATATCACTACCAATAATTTTATGGTTGACCGAACAACTGAATCTCAATCTGAACAGTTGGAACTAGAGGCCTCTGGCCTCTAGTTGGAACCACCTATTTTGAGGAAAAATACTGACAGAACAAACAGAACAACACCGTCAGTGACAGCAGTGACTACTCCCGCTACCACAACAGCTGATTCGATGACTTTGATGACGAGTGACAGTCGCATCAGTAACACACCACACGATGGATTTAACCGTGCAGCAAAACAGACCACAGATGTGACGAACAGACCAAAACGTGACAGAAAATTACCAAGCAAATATAATGACTTTGTAATGGAAAAATAATTCGTTATTTGAGAAAAGAGAGGATGTTGTATTGTATAATCTTTTATTAGAGTGTATCATCCCTCACATGTAACCACCTTGACTCCCTCTCTAATTTTCATCAGTTGAATAAAGCTATTAGTAAAGAACAGACGTACAAGCCTTTTCACTCTGAACCATATCCGTAACATAACCTTTTACCGGTGCTGCAAACCAAGGAATTTTGCAATAATACGGTTCAGAAAGAGCTTTTTGCAGCATCCGGAGGTTTCGGTGTTGAAAAATGTGGTATCAAGTATAGGGTAGATGGATCAAAAATAGACATTCGAATCAAACAAGGGATTCATTTTAAGTTTTACCGCTTTTACCAATTAACTTATTTGGGATCATCAGAGGGGGGAAGGGGGTTGCCCAAAGTGTGACAGCCTATACAAAAATTTCAAATGCTTCATACAAAAAGTGTAACATAGGGGGCGATGGCGATCATAACAAGATTTTCATATGCTTCTTACAAAAAGTGGGGTAAAGGGGAAGATTGAAGTCACAAGTGTTTGCAGTGTTAGCCATGACATTCCCATTGTGTTAGCCTTTGCGCATTCACTCAAATTAATTATTCTTCCATCAGACGTCATAGTTATAGGCTATTATGGTGACCGTTAGCATAGTGAGAAATGAACTTCTTAAAAAATACATGGGACAACTATGGAGAGGGAGTACAGTACATAAGTATCGATTCGTATATACTTGTCGTCTTGATTATTCGTATCGATATGTTTGACAAGAAAATATTTAACCAAGTTTTCATTTACCGAAAGTAATTGGTCAATAATTGGTGTAAAACCCTATGTGTTTGAGAAAAAACAAAACAAGCGTTGGCAAGGTTGCCGGTAATTTTTGCTTTAATCATTCAAATGTCAAAAGTGTGCCGAGTGTGCCACACCGAGGGCCGCACTTGTGAATCAAATCCTGCAAAAGTGTGCTTGGAACATTGTGCTCAGCGTCCCACCCCTTGCTGTACCCTGATATTTTTATAATTTAACACACACATCTTGGAAGATCAAGAAGATATTGAGCTGAAATCTCCAATAAGACACTCTTGAATGTATCTTTGAACGCTGCTTTTTTCGAACGTATACAGTCGATTGCGAAGGTGTATTTCAAAGAGGTACTTTATTTTCGGGGAATTGTTACAATCGGGGATATTGCATTCGAAGAATACACTCGGAGAATTTACATTCGGGTAAATTGCATTCGGGGAATTTTCGTACAATCGACAAAAACGGCTTTTATCCAAGGAGATCGACATCTACCAACCTCATTCCATTCACGTCGCCGGTACGTCTTCGAAGTATTGACTGCGGAGCACAGATCGATGTGATATACACGGATCTAAAGGCGGCATTTGATAGGGTTGGTCAACAAATTTTGCTGGCTAAGCTGAATAATCTTGGGGTGTCTGAGTTATTAATTCGTTGGTTCAAATCCTACATTGTACCAATGCAGAGCGCGTGTTTAAAGGTTCCCCCAAACACACGCGACGCGACTGTCGCGACGCGATTCTAACGCTCGTTTGCATTTATTATTAAGACTTTCAGCCCGAGGCTGGCTCGTCTCGTAAGTCTCTCGAATTAAGGGGGATAGAAAAATTATGTAGTACAAAAAATGGAAATCAATATAAAAAAAACGAATGGCATCTACCTAGTTTGCTATCTGCATCTACCGAATTGCATCACAATCGAACATATCACTCTGTTAACACTGACCATATCGAGAGAATCCAGAAGCGTTTCATCAATTACGCATTGCTTACTTACTATGGAACAATCCAACCAACCAATTGTCCTCCATGCCAAAATTGCTGTGGTTTGATTGACTTACAACCATTGGCAGAAAGTCGAGGGATGCTTCCATGGGTGTTCATTTTTGACGTCATAATATGCACCAACGGCGGTACAAAGTTTGGCATAAAGCAGTTTGGCATAATTCCCATTTGATATAACTTATTTAGTTATTTATTTATTTATTTATTTATTCATTATCAGACTAAGGCCGGACCGGAGTGGCCTGTGCAGTACACAAAAGTCTTCTCCAGTCTTCTCCAGCTCGGTGCTGCACGACGCCAACCTTGCAGTCTGGGGAGGGCCCGAAATCGTCCTCCACTTGATCGATCCACCTTGCTCGCAGTGCTCCTCGCCTTCTTGTTCCCGTCGGATCGTTGTCGAGAACCATTTTCACCGCGTTACTTTCCGACATTCTGGCTACGTGCCACGTGCTACGTGCCGTCATGAAACTCCTGGTTCATCCGCCTCCTCCACTTACCATCCGCCATCTGCACCCCACCATAGATGGTACGCAGCACTTTCCTTTCGAAAACTGACGCGGTGTCAAATTGAAAGCCGTTTGGCATAATCATTAGTCATCAAGCATAAGGGTCGTTTGGCATAGCTTGATTGCGATGCCAAATTGAAAGCCGTTTTGCATTATGATCATTTGGTATACTGCCGCTAACCGCAAGTCAGACTTATCTGTATGTGGACGCCATATACAGATAAGTCTGACTTGGGGTTAGCGGCAGTATAATTCATATAAGTTGTTCAGTAAAGGTTAAACTGTCCAGAATCCAAATAAATTTTACCTCGCATAATTCATATTATAAATTATGCCAAATGGCCTTTATGACCAACTGCCTTCAATTTGGCACCGCATACACATTATACAAATTGGCCACTATGCCAAATGGCCTTCAATTTTACACCGCATAGCCTTTGCTCGCCAACTGGCTAACTGGAGACTCGAATGTGAGTTCTTTTGTACATCAATTGGAATTCTTTTCAACAGTAAAACACAGCAGTTGTTTCATGCTCATTGATATTTCTTTTTTATTGTTTCCCCGTATTTTCGTTAAAATATATGAATAATATCAATATTGTTTGTTCACTTTGTTTACAAAAAGGTTTTATTTTTTGCACAGATCTGCTTGAGACTCGTTTCCTTCTGAGGCTAAAATCTCAAGAACAGCATTCCTCCCAGCAACAAGAATTATAAATAGGACAACTTACAATTAGCTTCAGGATATTGTGTTTTATTAAAGTTTTAGTCATGTACAAATAATAAAATATTTTATGTTAAAAAATGGCAATCAACGAATGTGTTACAAATATTTCTTATACTTTAAATCTATCAACTGGTGAGTGTTTCAGATCGTTCCTCAAAACTATCGCTATAAATCGATTAGTTTCCGTGAATTGGGTTTTGCTTGTTCGCGTTGCTTCGTTCGATAGGTTTCTAGGAATAAAGTGATAGGACGTTGAACTGATTTAAATAAAAAATAATGAAAGGATACCGCATCAGAGAACATAGATTATGACATGTTTTACAGAATCTATCATCCGATTATAGTTGAAGCAGAAAACAGTGACAGTTTTCTTGGTCGCACTCTCTCCATTAGTTACTGATTTGAGTTGAAATTAACAAGTGATGCTCGTATTGATGTGGAACTTTTGGATTTTTTATTATTTTTATTTTAATCTGAAACGAATGACAAATACTCAACTTCAGTACGAAGTTTTTGACGTTGAGATGTATGTGTTATTATTTTTTTTATCTATTTTTAATAATTGATAGACTATTTTGGGAGAGAGTCAATACTGTCTGATAAGGAATGTTAAAAATATACACTTTCCTTGACATTTTCCGAATACGAGAAACGTAAAACTCTCGCCTCGAGCATGGCGTTTCTTTAAAATAAGGTGTTGATGATATTCCTGTAACGCTCAGATTATACCAGAATATGCATTGCGAGCATTGGAAAAGTTGTAGAATAAAAGTTCAAACTATCGAAGCTTAACTACAAGCCAAGAAGCGAAAATTTAGGTTAAAAACAAAAGGAAGAGAGTGAAAATGATTTCATCATTCTTTTTAAGCCATAACAACTAAGGCTGCTAACAAGGGTGAAAATACAGAAACTTCTCCTTAACTTATTTTGATCGTTCGAGTTGCCTTACTGCTTTTTCATCATAAATAACTAAACATAAATGTGCGCTTTCTGGACTAGATTTTAAGAAGATATATTTTTTGAAAATATAAATACATTAGCGTAAGATATTTCCATGTTACTCTAATTTTTTGCATGTCAGTGGAGATATGGTTTTACTGAACAAAATAAACAATGCTCGTTCGTTCGCTCGCTCTAACAATCTCCTATCCTTGAAATAAATTTCGATTTCATACACATCAAATCGCCTACATTCGGTCAGGGGAATGCAACGAAACCGCCATCCGAAAATGTGGCCTTGTTACCTTCCCCCAACTACAAGCACTTTCGATTGATACACATTTACCGTCCTTTCCATCAAGCAATGGGATTACGGATGCTTGTATAATTGTTTTACTAATTACAACTTTGCAATCGATTAGGTATCTACAATCCCTAACGCTGTCTAGAAATGTTCATCATCCCGTCTCACGCTCTCTATTCCTTTCTAGTTTGCACTCTCTAAGTTAGTATTGATCATTGTTAACATTAATTTTATAAATAAATATTCATTTATCAGTTAATTATGTACACATCGGCATCTCCTTCTATCTTTCTTGTTCAGTCGCTGCTCTGTATAAGTTTGCTTTCAACCTATCTATTAACTGCTGTTAACTTGTTTGCTTCCTGTACATACAAGAGGCAGTCAGTTTCTGTAGAAAAAGCAAATCATACTAAAAACATATTACATACAGTCACTGTTCTACATTAGCATTTAAAATCAGCATGATCGTTCATTAAACTAAAATACAGCTGCTGGTTATGAAGTTAGGACAAGACAGAATTACTTCTTCCCTAACATTTCACGCCATTTCATGAATTTTTCCGTCTCCTCATCCAGAACCAACGCTTCCACGCATGCCAGGAAGTATTCCGATCCGAAGCAGCCCTCTCTGAAATGAGCAAAAGCAAACAGATAAAATGTGGATTAATAACACATTCCAAACAACTTTTCAGAACGGAATTAATTGGCATTGCAAAAGCCAATTAAAAAGGCTTAATATACTAAGCAGCGATGGCAAAAACAATAGCCGCAAAGACATGAACCAACGGCTCGAATGGTTTCAAAATGGCTAATCGCTGAGGTTGGGAAGATTCCTATTCAAAAATCAAATAAGAACTTGTAGTTATTCGGAAGCTTTTCAAAAATTTAACGACTGGATTCACAGCTCACCGCAAATTTGTATACACCCCCGGAAATAATTATAAGGCATTCGCTGAATTTCGTACAAAATGGTTTGAGAACCAAAATCTCGATTTACAGCGATTAGATTGAGGACATATTTGGCATCCCAGCCTAAAATGACCTAAATTTTCAATTGATGATGTTTTTTTGTATGCACGTTTACTGAAAGGCACATTTTAGTTGGAAATAATTACAAAACCACAACTTTTATATGGAGCTCCATACAAGGGGAATAGCTTTATAATTAGTTCCAACTAAAACGTGCCGTTTTAGTAAGCATGCATACAAAAAACAACATTAATTAAACATTTAAGTCATAAAGGCTGGGATGCCAAATATGTCATCAATCTAATCGCTAAAAATCGGGATTTTAGTCCTCAAACATGACCATTTTGTATGAAAATCAGCAAATGCCTTATAATTATTTCCGGGGGAGTAATAAAAAAAACAAAAATGTCAGAAAGAAAAATGCCACAAAAACTTAGGGTTGAATCATAAAATAGAAGATACAGTTTTATTTGGGGCATTTACGCTTAACGATTTGCTTAGCAACATTTTAATCATGCCATCATATTGACTTACATATTTCTTATTTCTCAAATTTCGAATCTCAAAAAACAAAAAAAGGAAATATCAGAGATTGAATTTCAACAACTATTGTTGTTGTTTTGTTGCATGGTTCTGCTCTACAACCTACGAAGCTTTTGATTCACAAAAAAATGTTTCAAAATGACTTCAGAATAACTGAACCAAAAAATCCAAAACATAGCAAAAAAATCTATAAATAAAATATAGCAAAAACCAAAACTTATTAGTCTAAGAAATAAACAAAATCACACATACCATTGAAATACTCAACGAAAAAGTGTACGAAAAGTAAAATAAACTGAATCCTTCCGGTTGCGTTGATTTGTTGATCCGCTTGCAAGTGGTGACGATGATGATTATGGTGCTGATAACTTCAAGATCTCCTCTAACGGTTCGTCTCTCAGCTAATACTTTCGATTTGTTTTCATTCTCCAGTTAACAAATGAACAAAACATAAAAACGTAACTAAACGAATAAAATTGCACAAAAATCGACGACTGGACCCTAGCGTCGTTTGTGGTGATTGTGTCGCGTGATGAAAGAAGATATTGGTTTCGATGTCTCCTTATCAGATTGGCACTCAAGTTTTCCCTTATTTAGTCAATGCTAGTAGTAAATCGAAGACCATGCTCCAAGACCATGGATTTCTTCTGCTTGTAATTTTAGATACTGTGTTGTTGTTAAGCACTGTTGCGCGTATTATCCTGCTAGCTCTAACCACCACGTGGTTGGGGTGGATTGGTTCTTCCTAGAGAAATAGATCACTTCTTTGCATTTTAATAAAGCTGCCTCCGCTGCTGCTATCAACGACGACGATGTGATAACCTCCGATCCCGGTTTGACTTATAACGTATTTGGATCTGCACCGTTCAGTACCTTGATGAAGGGCTTTAGCGTTTCGATCTCGTCCGTCAGCTGTAGCGCGTCTAAGCACCCACGGAAGTAATCTGTCGTGAAGCACGATTTTCTGGAAAAGATTCAGGTGTATGGCAAGATTGATTAGTTATATTTGGATTCTTATGATTTGCACTTAAAACGAGGAAGTTAGTATTACCTGCCTACTGTGGATGCAATGTTACTTTGCTAGGAGTTAGTGACTTAGGGTGAAACGTGTTAGTCGGCGGGAATAAATACCTGCCGTATCTTCATAGAGCACAAAATTAGGAAATCAAGTCATTTGCTAATGACCAATAACGATTGATGATCAATCAACTATTTTTCTTGCGTCTAAATTACAACTGTATTTAAGTGTGATCTATTTCAGGGAAAGAAACACCGAAGTTTTGGATAAAAATGTGATACATATAAAAATAGGAGAAGGCGTAAATTTAATCGCTGGACTCTTTTAAATCAATGATATTTCAGCCATTACCATCCGTAAACAAGTGCATTTTTCCCCTTGAGAAAGTCAAAAACAACCAGAAGGCGATAATCAGAATGTATTACCAACATTCATTAAAATCAATCAATCCAATCAACCGATCGCCTTCTAGTGCCTTCGTTCCAACTTTAACGGTATTGCGTCGTGCCGCTTTGTGTGGTTCTATTCCGAGTCCACATGCATCCGCGGTAACGTATATGCATATCCATATTCCATACACAACCGGACGGAACGAACCGCTTCGGTGTGGTGTCGAAGCGCGCAAATTGAAAAAGATCAGACGACCATCAAATTGCCAATCCAATCACAATCACATAAGACTCGAGACTCAAGAGGTTCTTTCCGCGGTCACGCTTCATACAAGGTAAATTCCTTCACGCTCCCCGAAAGGTTTCCACCATATAATGTGGTCGTCGTCCATGCCGTCAATACACCGCCATCGTCAGCCGCCGTATGACGCAGGAGAGAATGGTCATAACACCTTTGGCACCCTATTTTCAACGATGAGTAAACTTCGATTTCGAAATTCAATAGTGATTTTAAGTTTCATTGTATAATTTGTAACTATCTCAACAGCACCCCTCCCTATTCTCTACTTTCCCAAGTCAATTCCTTCGACAAGATAGGAGTATGAAATGTTAAGCATCTGTTTCAAATTTGTATTTACTCCAGAAAACCGATATGGTACAATATGGTCCTCTGACTAAAAAAAGTCTAATTGTATTAACTCGGTATGGTTTTGTTGCTAAGAGCTAAGAACAAAAAAAAAGCTCTTTAACCGGCTTCAACGGAAAAACTTATTATATTTAAACTAAACTGTCCATTCATTCCTCGAAAAAATGAGTCTCAGAGATTCTGTTTATTGAACATTCGACTAGGCTAGGAACACAAGAGATATCCGACTGAACTGAATCGCTCATTACAGTTATGCTCCTATATAAGATGATAAGCAAAAATTACATATTAATGAATAATATCTAGAAATAATTTTGAAAACATCGTGTGTTACAAAAATAAAACTTTAAATCACTTATTCGGAGCTCACATTTAAGACCATTCTCTCCTAACAGTGCGCAGCGCTCAAGCCGCCACGGTGTCTGCCAGTTCTGCGTTTCTGTAAGCAAGCAACCTATAACCGCACCACGATCGTAGTTGAATCTGTTTTCGTGTAAGCGGCGGTGTAGGACAACCCGCCTGCAGCTTGCTTACATGCAGTTAGTAGCAGTGCCAGCAGTAAGTGCACATACCTACTCTATACGAAGCCGCGCTCTCCATATCGGTGGGAAAAACTAGACCTGCCAGACTGGTTGACGGCCACCCAATCTCGGCGAACGGTTACTGAATGGACAGTGCGTGGGGTGTGGGTTGGGGAGTTTTCTTCCCACGTCTTATCGAACTTTATGCCTAAAACAAACGTTTCCAGGGTTCATAGTTGCCAGATTGGCGGATTTTCATTAACAAACTGGTAGAATGCGCTCCGGTTTAGTCTGATTGGGTTTAATTAGTACATGCGGCTTGTGTGAGCGAGCGGTTCTAATGATTAATGTTTTATTCATTCCAATAACACGTGATTGGACTTATCCATGTGGGTAAATTGATCAAAGCCGTCACACACATTCCTGGTAAATAAGAGAACTGTAACGGTTGATTCTCGTGAAATTCCACTAGGGAACAACCAAACTTAAATTCAACTGATTCACTCTAGTGGCAAAACAAATGCCCATGACTAATATAAAATGGTAGCTTAAGCACATTTTAAGACGTTTTTTTAACAAACAGGAAACCGATTGTTAAATTTTATGAATCGTGCCCAGAGAACCAGGACTAGATTTTCTCCATTTAAAATAGAACAAATCAAAACGAACAGGGATGTCTAATTAACAATTCAAAGCCTGCTTTACCTGGTGACAGTCTTACGAACAGTAAACACACTTTTCATTCGGCCATTGTTGGAAGCAATTTTATGGCAGAAGGCAAAGTGGGTGATTGATAAAGACGTGAATGCCGACACGGCCGGTTGTCCGTCGAAAAAAAAACCATCCAAAAGTGCAGATCGCGCGCTGACCAACCAACCGTACTGAACATGCATCAGGAAAGAGTCGGTATACCACTTCAAAGACGGCACACTGACTGCATGAGCAAAAAGGATGAAACCTGAATTTGTATTGAATAAGCCCGTAGCTTCAAGTCGTTGCAACACTGAGCTGACTTTGCGTTTTAGACTGGTTGTCATATAACATAGGACTTAGTTTGGAAAAAGTGTGAAAAATACTGAGCCATGTTTGTCCCTTAATCAATGCTCCCGCATAATAGTTCCATCAAGAATTTAAAAACAAATGTTTTTATGGTGATTAGTTAAATTATGAACAATTTGAAAACATTACGGACCATTATGATTAACGAGTTACACTTCCTTTCTCCTAACCTTTCGTCGTTTGTAAGAAAGATCAAATAAAAACTGATAATATTTTGAAGAACATGTTGATTTTTCTTATTCAATCGATGTTTAAAATCCATTTTAAACGTTTTTGCAGTTTGGTAGTTAGCTCACAAGTTGACAGCTCGACCCATCATAGTAAAATCAAGTTAGGGGTTTTCAATACGCGAAATAATTAAGTTTTTCTAAATTGATTTGATTTTTTTAATGCGCGGCAGGTGATCTTTGTCGCTTGTTGCGAGTTGAGTTTATCCCAACATTTACGAAAGGGGATAATGTTGTTGTTTTACATTCGCTGTCCTAGAGTAAAAAATAGCAACGTCGATAACTGAAACTCCTATTTTTAGTGCGCTGAAAATCGTTTCCATCCTGAATGCACATAACACAATGGTTTTGATAGATTTTGTTCTGTTACTGTCAGGATTTTCAGATGATAAAACATTCTTTACTATACTGTCATCGAGAGTGGTAATGGGTCAGTTGGGGGTAAAAATGAGTCAACGTTTCTGTTATTCAGAATGCTTGTAGAAAATAATGAATGTAACTGAGGGTAAGAAAAACTTAATTATAATAGACCTACTTAAGGGCACTGCGTCGCAGCATGCGTGAAATAATAAAAATGACAGTTGTGTGTTACTTCCGTATCGAGTGGTGTGTCTTTGAAAATGCGAGTACTCTTGAATTTGGATTCCGTGAGGAGTGCCCTTAAACGAATTTATTCTTCCTCCATCCAGACAGTCGGTGTAAGCGATTACTCATTGTTACCCCGAGGACAATGTTTACTTTTAATGTTTTAAATATTGAGCATAAGAAAACGACTGAAACCCCTCCACAAGGGCTTACTTAATAAATATGCGGCCCATAATCCAAAAAATGGGTCAGCAACTCGCCCGCCAACTCCCCCATCGTAGTCGAGCTATTCCAGTTAACGACCAGCAATCGCCGTGTCCTGTGTTTGGGGTCGGTGAAGAGGTCTTCCAAAAATCATTATACGGGTAAATATACTTCTTCGATCTTTTCGCATCCTGAAACAACTACTACTCCCAGCAAACCTTTCCCTAACCAAATAGTCATCGAACTACTTTTTCATTTCACTTAAATAATCAATCATTCTAAACTGGGACGCACGTTTGCTCAAAATCACTTGGAAGCCTCGGCCCCCCATCACAAACGAACCATTTCAGCCAACGACCAGCTGCCGCCCCGATCCAATGTTTGGGTTCGGTGAGAAGGTCTTTCAAAATCCAACTATTTTTTTCTGTCTTGGAACATCCACGACGTTCAGTCAACTTTCTCCAGACGAATCAAAAGGTACTGTTTGCGTCATGTTACAGGAATGTACACTTAACACAAGCTGTATGGAAGCCTCTAAGCCACGCATCGCAGTCGAGCCCTTCCCCATCGACCTGCAGCCATCCTGTCAGTAATAAGGTCTTCCAAAATCCTCGCATTGGCAAGTACTCCAATGTTTCGCATTATTCCCGTTAGGTTCGTTCGCCACACATCTGCTCCTAACTGCTGCTTCACTACTCAAAATTTAATGTAGGCATCATAAATTCCACGGTCGAGGATTGCCGCTATGCAGCGTCTGATCAGTGCTTCGATATAATCATTCTTGTTGAGACTTTGCTGAATAATGAAACGGTTTCCAGTCAGATATTTCCTGCTTACGAGATGTTTCGACCTGCTTGATATTCCAACAACAGTCCCATAGGAGGCGGAGTACTTGTAATCGTGAATTCCAGTTTTTAACCAAAATCTGTCGTAAACACTTCGCGGGATAGTCTTGAACAGCGTTTAACAAAGATCAAACTTAGTGACCGGAAACTGTTTATTTGCGTGCTGTATTTCCCACCCGAGCTCTTCGCTGAGCTTCTGTCTTCCATCGATTGGCTTGGCATTATAGATCTAGAACATGTGAATATCGCAGGGCAAACTTCCCAACGTCTTGCCGTATGTCATTCATCAACACGTTCCAGAGAAAGTTTATCTGAAGGTAGTTAGGACTCCTTAGTGTTCGAACTCTCTGCAACGATTGAAAACTACTAAAAGAACTGCATTCAGGTAATTTATCAAGCATCGTTCAGTCTAATTTCGGAACCATTATGCTAGGCTCAATCATGAGTACAAGCTCGTCAGTTATGAGTGTAACTCGTGCTTAACACTCAATGCTGAAAGCATACTGAAAGATTCTGGCGATTTGCCAACGAGCAACGCAAGGAATCAACCTTCAACCTTGAAGTCAATTTTTGCAGTAACAACCAGTGTTGATAAAATCATTCACAAATCTCAATAATGGGGCTCTCCCGTGCGAGCAAACTCGTTTGTGAATTTGAAGGAATGCATCACGCCTGAGTTGTTCATGTTAAAAAAAACAGTTTCATTGATTTTTCACAAAATCATTTCGCTCTAAAAAGCGTTTTAAATCAATTTGAAGGCACTTACATACGCAAAAGTATCCATTGTTCTTTGCAACGAACGCCAATTCACGGGTTTTATCGTAGGAGGACAAAACAGAACCTACATGATGATGATGCAATTCAGCCATGAGTTTTTAGGTGCTGAGTTGGATGCGTTTCAACTCGCGATTGATTTGAATCCTTCATGAGTTTTGAGATTTTGAGTTTTCCCCAGCACTGGTAAAGACCAACATGGCTTCAAGTCTGGGTGATCTCGGATGAACTCGTTGGAAGTTTATATACAAAAATGTATGCAGAAACATCCAAAAACAGTGATTTGCAGTTAGACAGCACAATTTACAATTACAATTATTTCTCTGCAGTGGGGTTTGAGTAAATTTCGTTTCTTTTACCTTTGAAAAGAAATAAATTCACCCATACAACACTCCAGTAAAATGCTAATATCTTTGCCCAATAAACTCTAATCTTCTCGCGGTTTTCAGCATTTTCTGTATTCAGTTCTACAGAAGTACTGAATGAGTATCATAGTTCTTCGTAGTAAATTGTACCACCTAACTGCAAATCACTGTTGTTCGATGTTTCTGCATACATTCTTCAAAATATAAACTTCCAACGAGTTTAGCACCGCCCAAACGTTGACCGATTTAGCTGAAATCTTGTCCAGAGCATCAGGGCATCAAAAAGAATCGAATAAGAGGGCGGCCCATCAAAAAAATTGAAAAAGTGTTTTTTGAGCCACCTTACCCGAGAAGCACAAGTCCGACAAAAATGATTGAAGAAACTTGATTGTAACTAAATCTGGTCACATATGAGTTGCAGTATCTTAAGTGGAACATGTGTGCTGCTAGAGTAGTGCACATACTGATGTGATTTATACTAACCTAGCTGCTGCATTCGTTAAAAGTGAATAAAAAATCAACAAGTTCGGCATTAACGGTTGCATTATACGATGGTTTTATTCATAACTCATTGACCGGAAGACTGGGATTGTCGTAGGAGATTACATGGTACCCAGTTTTAGTTCAACAACAGGGATACCCATGGGTAACCACTTGTATCCGTTCCTGTTTCTACTGTACTTCAATGATGTGTATCTAGCTCTGAAGGCACCACGATTGTCATTCGCAGACAACCTCAAGATGTTTTGTCTCATTCGCCCAAATGAAGATTATTGCTTTCTTCATAAACAGCTTGAAATGTTCGTTGATTGGTGCAAGCTCAACCGTACGATGATACACCCAATGAAATGTTCAGTAATTTTGTTTTTCGCTATAGAAACATCCCACTTGTTTTAATTACCTTTTACTGAATGCAGAAATTAAACGCATAGATCATGTTAAGCATTTTGTACTGATCATGGATTCTTAACTCATGTTTAAGAAGCATTTATCATATCTTGTAGCCAAAGTTTCTCGATCTCTCTGACGCATCTTCAGAATCGCATTTAATTTTACCAACATGTATTGCCTAAAAAGGTTATATTATTCTTTATCAAGCTCCATCTTTGAATAGTGTTCTAAAGTTTGGAACTCAAATTACTACAACGGCATTGAAAGAATCTAGTCGGTACAACGCAGATTTTTGCGCTTCGCACTACGTAAGCTACCATGGAGGAACCCTGTTCAACTGCCGAGTTATCACGATCGTTGCTAGCTAAATCCTCTGGGCCCCTGCAAGAGGGTGGCAATACTAGGATGGCTTTGCTTATTGCCGATGCTCTTCAAAGTCGTTCAGATTCTTAGGGAAGTGAATATCAACGTACTCCGTTTACGGTTTTAACGCAGAGCATGCACAGTGCAATTACTGGAATGCGAAGGAGTCGGTTTAGCGTTCGACTTTAGTGTAAGTCGCCTAAATCTAAGACGACGGTTTTGCAGTTTGTTTTCTTCTCCTACATACCTATTCCTACGATTCTGTTAATTACAAAATATGTGTAACCATTAAGTAGCCTTATTGGACATAATTTGGGCTGTGGGATGCTTGCTCATAGTCGCCTAAAATAAATAAATGACTCGATATTTATTCCACGATTTGATGTTTTACTCAGAGACTATATGATTTAACATCTCTAAGCTAGTCTAGTGCAAATTGTGATCAACCAATGGTCAGAAAAAGTGAGCCCTCACGCGTTGATTTCTTCTGGTCTTATCTCTTACATAAATTTCCAGTTCTGGTTAGTTTCCTCGCTCCCTGTTCCAGCGCAGTGCTTGGCGGCGTGCGGGAGCTTTTTTTTATTTGCAGTGACCACCCCGAACCGTGTTGGTACCAGGCTTTTTTCCTTGTTCCACAGGTTTTGGTTCGATTTGTTTCATTTTTTTATACACAGAGTGTTTTATGCATGTATATTTTTGCATTCATTATTTGCCCATACACGGCCGGTGTGTGCGCGGCTCCTTTTCTTCGATTTATGTCTTCTTGATCGGTCAATCTGGCCCGCTTGGTCGGATCGTTTTTTCTTTCTTTCTGAGAACTCCACCGGGGGATTTTAATCGTTGGGGGTCACCATAAATTTGTACACATTACCACAGTCGGAGTACTGGAAGTGCCTGCGGATAACGTTACTGAATGAAGATGTCTGGTTGTATGTGCTCGATCATTTCATCTCTGATCGAAATGAAACATCAGAACCCCGAAGATGCTGTATTTTGCTTTCGCATAAATGTCGAGGCCACCCGTTGGGTTTATTGTGTTGATCGTATTATGCGATTTAACAATATTTGAGTTTTGTGAAACGCGTGAGAATTCGGTGCCCTTTCCAAAACGAAACGAAAGACAATAATGAATAGTTTTATTCAATCAAAACGTAACATCAAATATCAGCTTTCATAGATCTTGAACTTGAACAATAAAGTTAATTGGTATGTTGATTTGCCTTCCTCGTACCACAAATGTGTAACAAAATGCTATCATTTCACTCGGAAAGCAAAATTTTTTCATAGGAAGCTCAGAAACCCATATGTTGTTATACATATATGAATCGACTCAGCTCCGAACAAATCCTTCAATTAAAATGTTATTTTGGAGCGAGCTATATTTTGAATAATAAAATTATGTACATTACATTTGACTATATATGCTACAGGCGATTTGGCATAACAAGAGAAAGACAAAACAAAAAGTGGATGTTTAAAAAAATACGCTATGAACTATACGGAGAAATTTTTAAAACTGTTCATCAAATGTTTAAAAGGCATTGATTAAAAATTGTTTCCAGTACGGGTTGCAATTTTCTTATAATCCATGATTTTAAAAATATCCCAGCTTCTTCTGCTAACCCTTTGTTATTAATTTTTGTCTAGCAATTTGGAGAAAAATTTTAAACTTTTCTACCGTATAATTTTTTTCAAACGTTTTCTTTCTCTTTCGTCTACTTTTTGCATTACCAAATCGAGAAAAACAAATACACTCAGCATTTGGATGATTTCCTACAAAAGCTAATAATAAGGTTTGATTTACTAAGGTTTCCATGTTGGTTTGAAAACTAAATTACGATTATCTATCTACTATGAAGTTAGTAAAAGTGAGTTAGTTTCTAGATTAGCTCAATCAATCGTCACCATGGTACTCACTTGCAGAAGGACAGAATCTGTGGCTCGCGGAACAACGAGTAGCAATCTTCGCATATCCGATCCAGCCGGTAGAAGATCGCTTTGTTGAACTGTCCCTTGCACTCAATGTCGAAAAAGGAGCTTCGCTTGGCAACACTGTGAGGAGGTAACGCTACGGCCGCCAGTGGTACCAGTGCGATTATCAATGCCAACGAAAGCGCTAAGTTGCGGGAACACATCTGAAAGTGTTGGGAGAAAGAAAGGAAAAGGCAAATTATAGCTAGATGATTGGAACTAAGATATGCAAGCAACACCGTCGAGAGAAACCATATTTATTTTTATTTTTTATTTTTTTGTAGTTTTGAAATAAAGTTTCACCGGTCTGATTTCAACATGCATGTCATCCCATCGTGATGTTTTTTATCACTAGATCATGATTTTCATAAAATTTTGATGGGGCGGTAGACAAATTCAAAACAACTTGCTTAACTAAGATGTGGACACATTTTAGAAACAGGAAACCAATGAGATAACACTGATGATTTATTTATTTATGTATCTGCTATTTTGATACACGCGCTTGTCGTCTTGACTAACTGTGTTTTGCCATTCTGCGAAATGTTGATCAAAGGATCGCGGCTGACTTTTAATATATGTGGGATCTGACCGAAATAAATCATAATGATGTCGTTGGAAACCAAATACACACGTTTCTGCCTTTCATCGGCAAATGGGTTTTCCCAAATGGCCATGGCAGATACTGGTCTCGTGAGAATAGTCATAACAAAGTTTTATTCGGTCTCTCGGAAATATATAGCTTGGCGACGTTTTTGTGAAAGGATTGTAAAGTATTTCTTGAATAAAATGAAAATTCTACGAGCTTTGTAGTTCCCGGAGAAGTGATCGATTCATGAAATATTCGACTAAGGAAGCTGCAACTTCTTTTTTCTGATATATGTTTGTTTGTTACAGTCATCTGAAACCAAAATATCTGCAAGAACCACTCATTCATATTCTATAGGGCAACCAAATGTGCATTCCAAAGTTTCGGATTATTCGAAGAAGTAGCTGATCCGTTCTAGAAAGTGTTTTTTGTTTCTTTACTTCTGTGAATTTTAAAATGATTTCAGTTCTTCACTTGTCATGATATTGCCAGCGCTAAAGGAGCAACTGGTAAGGGTGGGCGCAAGCAGAAAGTACTAATAATAATAAACAAAGAAAATCATAGCTACACACTTTAAAAAACGTTAAAACTTGGTTGGCTCATAAAATTAAGAAACAAAGGTTCTTTTAATCTTCCGTGTATTATAAAGTTACATTCGAGTAAATGTACAATTCGCTACCGAAAAGGAATTGCAAAATGCAAAAAAAATCCGGTGGTATTTTGGCTTTACTCTCGTGTTATTGCGTGAATATTAGGTGAAAGATAAAGTATTTAGTGAAAAAAAAAATCTTAAAAGATTAAGAAAATATATGCAGCGATTAATTTTCTATGAAATATCCCCTCGACTATACGTCCTTTCGATGGAATGTCATTCAACAAAACTTCATTAGGGGTCGTACACTTATTACGTAAGCATTTTTTCTGGGTTTTTCGACCCCCCTCCCCCCATGTAAGATTTTTTTCATTCAAAAGAATTTTTATTTATATGGAGCGTGAGATATTGACCAACCCCCCTCCCCCCATAAGTGCTTACGTAATATGTGTACGTCCCCTTAGATTAATTGTCATTCGACTAAATGACCCAGAACCGTTCTAAGAACAGTAAATTGGCATAAGCTTACAACAGAAACAGCAGTAAGATTAGATAAAAAGACCAATTCTTTATAAAAATTGAAAATCCAAGAGATATTTCAAAAACTTTGAAGAAGGAAAATATTATAAGGAACTAATGCAAAAGATTGCAAGAACTAACAGAAACAATTTGGTGCAAATTAGGGGAAGTTCTGGTAAAAATGCGCCACCTTTGAATAAGACGGTGAACCCTACTGGCAAGGTGAACCCTACTGGCAACACTGTCATTTGGTTGACACGAACCGTTAATTGTCCGATAAATAATTGTAAATTAATAGTGTTCCAAATACGTTTAATTGTTATATTACATTTTATTGTTTAGTGATAACGTCTTTACTTAAGATAAAGTGGTGTCTATGGTTGACAATCTTCTAGATCAGTCAATTTGAAGAAATAATAATTATTCTAGCTAATGTGTTCAATTCCAGAAGTGGTCATTATTGTGAATCTGTTAAGCTGTTCTATGCTAGTGGTTGCTGTTGTTGATAGTGTGCTGTTGCTGCTGTATTGAGGTGAAGGAGACCATCAGGTGAAAAAAGTATTCGTACAAAGTTGTTAGTAGATGTTAGTACGCCTATAGACACACTTTGTGATATCATAGTTTCCTTCGAATGTTTCTATCGTGCTCTCCTTTGCCGCCAAAACGGCTACTTGACAAACGTTGAAGCAATTGTTGAAACGTTTCTGATACGCATTGTGGTTGCACTCCTGTAACAAAGCAGTAAACTGCGATAAACACTGCCGCCCAAACGGCCACTTGACGACCAATTTGCTTCTGTTGTGGTTGAGTGCTTTGGTCTGGTAGGCTGGAAAGCATACTGCACAATCGTTTCTTTTAGTAACCGTGGGAGCTTGATATACTTGTACAGTATTGACATCATTATCTTTTAACCTATACAAACACAATTTGACTGTTACTGGAACCGAATTTCTCATATTCTAGTACCGCATTCCCATTGACAACAGCTTATCATTGACTATTGTGGCTTTATTGAATTAGTATTAGTTTGTGTTGCTTGTTAATTGGTTATTTATTTACATTCCTGTTTTCTTGTCAAGATAAACTTCAGTTTGCTACCATAAACGATAAGGATGGAAAAAGATGATGAATTTGTCTGCTCTGTTTGCAAAAAGAAAGAAACTGATGGTACAAAAGTGTTGACGTGCATGTATTGTTTCTCTAGTGCTCATTTTAAATGTAAAAATATTGTTGGCAATGCTATTCGTCGTATGAGAGAAAATGATTATTTTTGTTCGTCTGACTGTTCTGCTATTTATCAAAAGAATTGTGATGATGCAGAATAACAATAATACCCTGTTGTCTTCCCTTGCTTCAACTATCTCCTCGTCTGTTTCTATGGAAATGAAATCCGTTAAAGACGAAGTAAACCTGATCACCAATGCAATTGAAAAGTCTCAAGATTTCCTATCGCAAAAATTTGACAATATAGTTACTGATTTCAAGAATCTCAGAATAGAAAATGAACAGTTGAAATCCGAAATAGTTAAATTGAAAAAGTCACATACTGTGATGCAGCATACGGTACATAAATTGGAGGCTAATGTAGACAAGACAGACAAAACAGCTTTAGGCAACAATGCAATTATCTGGGGCATTCCTACAACTCCAGATGAAAATGTTTCCGAATTAGTTCAAAAGTTTCTTTGTAATCTAGGAATGACAGAGAATTTCGATTTCGTTGTGTCGGCCGAGCGATTTTTTAGTAACAAAAGCAGTAATGCATTGGTACCGATTCGAATCGTTTTTCGAGATAAAGAATCGAAGGAGCTAGTTTTCTCAAAGAAAAAACAAATGGGACAAATTTTATCGACATTGATTGATTCCAAGCTTGTCATAAATGGTCGGGCAATGAACGTGACATTGCGCGATGAACTTACACCTTTATCTCTCGAAATGCTCAAAGAGCTTAGAGATTCCCAAGTGCTATTGAACATCAAGTACGTCTGGGTCGGTAGGGGTGGTGTAGTATTGGTTAAAAAAGATGACAATAGTAAGCCCGAATCAGTGAAGAATAGAGAAGATCTAATTCGTATAATGACTAACCAAAAAGCTTCTTCCCATGTACCTAAGCCTGCTAGTAAATCTCCGTCTCCCAAGCGAAAGAAGAGTACGCAATAGTTTCATGTTTGTTTTTGTCATAGTTTTGTATTAATATTTATTTCAATGGACTCGTCAACATCAGTGTGTTACAATAGATATTTTGATAATTTGAATGATTTTAATAAAGAGTGTGTATTTTATGGTACTAATTGTTTGAATGTGTTACAGTGGAATGTTAGAGGAATCAATGATTTTAGTAAATTTGACGAGATTATTTATTTTGTAAATGAGTGTAAATTTAATATTGATGTTATAATAATAGGCGAAACTTGGCTAAAAAAGCAGAACTCTAGTATTTATAATATTCCAGGTTACCGTGCACATTTCTCATGTCGTGATAGTTCTTGTGGAGGTTTAGCTGTGTTTGTGCAAAAGTCCTCAGAAAGTATTTTAATTGATAGTAAAACAGTGAACGGCTTTCATTATATCTATATTGAAATAAAATGTTCGGGTCACCCGTATAACATAATTGGAGTTTACCGTCCTCCGTCTTATGACTATAATGAATTTCAAAATGTCTTAGAAGGATGGTTATCCCAAATCACCCCCTCTAAACCGTTTTTCATCGTTGGCGACATCAATGTTCCCATTAATTATCAAAATAGTAATGTAGCACATAGGTATAAAAATCTACTAGAATCGTACAACTGCATATGCACAAACACTTTTCCAACACGACCAGTAAGCAGCAATATTTTAGATCATTTCTTATGTCCTGTTGATCTTGCTAGTAGAATTAGGAACTATACTGTTTTCAGCGATGTCAGTGACCATATTCCTGTTATATCATCCCTTCCCATGACTAGAAAAAGATGTCAGCAGAAACTGAGCATGAACATTGTAAATCACGTTCAATTACAAAATCAATTGTCTACCTTTTTGAATGACTTCCAAGTAACTGATGATGTTGACGCTAGTCTAGCTAATCTAATTGAGAAGTATAATACTTTGTTGAATGACTGTACTAGGTCTTTAACCAAGACTGTCAAAATGAAGGGTCAGCACTGCCCATGGATGTCGTACAATCTTTGGCGATTGATACAAATTAAAAATAATTACCTTGAACGAGCTAAAAGATCCCCCCATGATGTGCACATTAGAGAAATGCTAGATTATCTCTCAAAAAAAGTAAAAGCAGCTAAACAGCATTCTAAGAAAGACTATTATTGTAACATTCTACAAAACTCTAGCCCCTCTAATGTGTGGAAAAAGCTTAATGATATTTTTGGTCGCTCCAAAGTTAGTGGACATATCACATTGCATAGTGAAGGACAAACTATAAGCTCCGACCAAGATGTGGCAGAGGTATTTAATACTTTCTTTTCAAGTATCGGAAACAATTTAGCCGATAAGCTTCCTGAAACCAATTATGATTGCCTGACACATGTAAAATCTGTCAATAATTCGATATTTTTGAGGCCCGCTAGTTCTGATGAAGTTAGTATTCTTATCAGCAATCTTGATGTTAGGAAAAGCAGAGGTTATGATAACATTCCAGCAAATGTCTTGAAAAGTAATGTGAATTCATTTTCTAGGATTATCGCTGAATTATTCAATAAAATAATATCCACAGGATGTTACCCTAAAACTATGAAAATTGCCAAAGTCACACCAATCTTCAAATCTGGCGATTCTTGTGACCCTTCTAATTATCGACCGATTTCAACATTGTCAACAATTAATAAAATTCTGGAAAAACTTTTAACCAACCGGCTTTTAAATTTCTTTCGCGCAAATCATGTTTTATATAAATATCAATATGGTTTTCGTGAAGGTTGTGGTACATCAACAGCTGTTACAGAACTGGTCGACGACATAATCGCTGAAATCGACCAGAAAAAAATTGTAGGGGGCCTATTTATCGATTTGAAAAAAGCGTTTGACACCATAAATCATAAAATCCTTCTTAGTAAGCTTGATAGATATGGAGTAAGGGGAGTTGCTAACGATTTGATTGCGAGTTATCTTTCAGATCGGAAGCAATTTGTGTCAATTAACAAATCTAGCAGCAGTTTGCGTCCGATTGACATTGGAGTACCACAAGGGAGCAACATAGGTCCGCTATTATTTTTAATTTTTATCAATGATTTGGAAAATTTGAAGCTAAAAGGGATCCCGAGACTGTTTGCAGATGATACAGCCCTATTTTACCCTCATTCAACAGCCGATTTAATTATAAAAGATATCGAATCCGACATGAGGAGCCTAATGATGTTTTTTAGTGGAAATTACCTTACTTTAAATTTGGCAAAAACTAAATATATGCTTTTTCATTCCTCACGCAAAACAATTCCTCAGCATGCAGATCCATTTGTTGGAAATTTGTACATAGAAAAAGTTTCTACTTTCAAATACTTGGGGCTTATCTTAGACCCTCATCTCTCTTGGGGCAACCACATACAACATGTTTCCAACAAAGCTTCTTCTTTATGCGGTTTAATGAAAAGAGTGCGCTGTTTCGTACCCAATGATGCTTTACTCAAATTTTATTATGCCTGTATTCATTCCATATTTCAGTATCTTATTATAGTTTGGGGTCATGCAGCGAAATCAAAATTAAAAAAAGTTCAAATACTGCAGAACAGATGTTTAAAAATAATCTTCAAATTGCCACCTTTGTTCTCTACACTTTCATTATACGCTGATTTGAGCCACAAAGTT
Source organism: Armigeres subalbatus (assembly GCF_024139115.2). Classification (NCBI taxonomy): domain Eukaryota; kingdom Metazoa; phylum Arthropoda; class Insecta; order Diptera; family Culicidae; genus Armigeres; species Armigeres subalbatus. The sequence goes on from NC_085140.1 coordinate 165,080,371, forward strand.
TTTCCCATATTAGGTTTACGTGAATGTCAAACAATTCTATATATACATAATACTTTGCACAACCATAAATTCCACCACAACATTGTTTTTGCTACTAGGACAAACTACCCACATACTAGACGCGCAAACGAGTTACTTAGAAGCAATGCATGCACGAACATAGGATTAGTACGCATAAAAAATTATGGTCCATCCAAATTCAATAATCTCCCAAATGACTTAAAATCAATTTCAAATAACATTATTTTCAAAAGCAAATTGAAGAAGCATTTACATAGGAATGTGAGTGAATACTTAATTTAAATGTGTCAACCATTTTATTTTATTTTATTTGCAGGTTTTTCTAACACTTGTTAGTTTTTCCCTGCTTGTTAGAAGTAATGTTAGTTTTTAGTTTGTAATTTTAGTTTATAATTGTGTTCATGTTTTCAGCCACAGACGTTATCACCATATTTTCATAATAAAATTTATTTCAGTGAGTCCCTTCAAAGAAACACAAAGTTTCACTGGGATCTCACATAGTATTTTTCTTGAATTGCTTGTTTTTTGTTCCCGCGATTGTTTCTTATAGTAAGTGTCCACTACCAGGGGGCTCGCATAGAGCTCTTTGGTGTGGGGGTAAGAGGTGGGACAAAAAAAAAAAAAAAAACAAAAAAAAAAAAAAAAAAAAAAAAAAGACTAAATATCCATATGTAGCATAGCGTGAGATTTTTTTTCGAAAGCTGTCATAATAAACAACAATCAGTTGGGGGCTGTACCCCATGATAAATTCGTTTTAAAAAACCCAGATTAATCCACCTAGCGTTGGTGGTGCCTTTCTCGCATTTAGTTAAGACACCAACCTTATATGGGGTTTATATGGTCCGGTGTATAATTTTCTTCATAACTTTTTAATGCAATGACCGATCGTTATAAAATTCAATAGTGATCAACAAGGCTTTGTCCCCTGTCGAATAAAACTTGTTGCGAGTAATTCGGTTAAGGATTACTATACGAAAAGTTGTCTAATGTTTTTTATAGCTTTTGTGCACACACATACACACACACATACACACGGACAGACAGACATGTGCTCAGCTCGTCGAGCTGAGTCGGTTGGTATATAATACTATGGGTCTCAGAGGCTTCTGTAAAAAGATCGTTTTCGAAGTGAAATGATAGCCTTTCGGTACAACTTAGTTGTACGAGAAAGGCAAAAAGCTCCAAACGCGGGGGCATTGATTCTTAAGATCAATTTCAACTTGTTTAGCACAACTGTGCCAAAAAATAGAACAATGCATTTTATCATCATTTCTTGGTGGGTCTGCCTATACGATTTTGTTTTTTCGCACTTATAATACAGAATAAATACGCCATCACCCAGCAAACACAAGATCGTATATCATAGTGAATAAGTGTACAAAGTGGAGGCCATATACGTGCACTTTGCATGCAGTCAAATGGAGGAATGCGCCTATATCGCCTCCACCTTGTATACTTATTCGCTAGCATATGCGACTTTGTGTTGGCTGGGCACTAGTGCGCGGGCGATAAAACTAGAGAAGCTTTTATCGCGAGTGTAGGTGGGATAAAGCTCAAATACCACAGGAAATATTTCGAAAACCACAGTGCAGTGCAAAAATAATGAGACGTATGAACCATAGTGAGACGCTATTGTTGATTGACAACGTTATGTCAGACAGGACACACACATACAAAACAAAACGTAGCCTCTAAATCCCTGAAGAAGGCGAAATATACACCGAAACGTCGGAAAATAGATGCAATAACGTTTTGGCTGCTTTATAAGACTGAAAGAGCCGATAATAGTCAAACAAAATTGAGCACAACAGTCGAAAGCATCCTTTCAAAACTTATAATACAGGTCCGATCAAATTGTTTCCATGGCTTGTAATGATTCCAAACAGTTTTTGCCTCTTTTCTACCGTTATTCATTGTCTATTTATTGAGAGCGATTTCTGCGAATCCTTATTGCGCATGTTTCGATGAAATTTTGGCTCGGTGAATTTTAGTCTTTTTATCACTGTTATACATTGATAAATACATATTTGGTAATTTAACTGTACAATAAAATGTTCAACTGTTATCGGTAGTCAGTAGCAAATATGCTGGTTTTCAGCTAGCACTGGAGAAAACTTGTTGAAATTGTGGTTTCCATAGATTTAAAACGCATTTTCCTGGCGATAATGCTGTCAACGGCCATTCGTCATGTTACACATTTCAAGGCTACTGGTTCTGTTGCCCATCGTTTTTTTTACAACGTATGTAAATAATTTGCATTTTTCAGTATTTTGTTATTTTATTTGAAAACGTATTGAATTCAGCAGCATCAAACAACGAAATGACACCAGAGAAGGTGTGACTACCAAACTGCTAGTCATTCTATACCCGATAGTTCAAAAAATAGAAAGAGTAGGGACACGGCAGGTATTTTCGTCTGTTCGTCATAGTCTCGAAAACCAATAGAAGAGAAGCATTTTTGTAAAACTCATACGTACCAAATCGTAAGCTCAGGAGAAACGTTCTGCTATAGGGGAGTTCTAGCAAATGTACGTTGCTTTCGTTGGTTTTAGCCCCTATGACGATGGACGGAAATACCTGCCATGTCCCTACATGTCAAGCCCGCATCGTGTAAATGTTCGAAGCAGACAAATCTACGCGACAAATAGCTGTATGTATGAATATAAGCAACTCCACTGTATCGAGGACAGTTCGCCGAAGTAGTGCAACGATTTTACATCTTGTAAGAGCTTGCGGAAGTTTCAAACCCATGGCAGAAAGCATCATTGGAGCAAAAGCCTTTTCAAAGGCAGGAAAGATAAGTCAGGGCACAAAACAACCCTCTGACGATTGACGAGCGACGTGCTTCCATTAATGCGTTTCATAATGGAGGTTTCATTGGTTTCATTACTTGACATATCGGTTCATGAATAATTGTGGCACGGCCGCAAAATTCGTTAAACGCTTCAAAGGGACAACGAAGAATACCGATCGCCCAAGCATTGGAAGACCCCGTGTTACTACGAATCGAGAAGATGAGCTGATCATATAATCACCAGCAAAAGACATCGTTTGCATACAGCTTCGGATATACACGCAAAAAAAAGCGTTCATGAATTCGTGAACTAACAAGTTCACGGTGTATTTTTTCGTGAACAACAGCCACGGATTCGGGAACACAGTCACGTTTTCTGGAACGTTCTGGAAAACGTGACTGGTTTTCCTGTACCCATGAATTAAATAACGGTGTATTTTTGCTGGTTCACGAATTCGGGAACGCTTTTTTGCGTGTAAGAAGAGATCAATTCAAGACAAATTTTTCAAAACGACTTGTCTGCTTTTGTAAACAAAGATTCAAACGACGATTCGACGAATCTGATAGCTCTCCCACGCAAACCAACACCATCAACAGGTAGCGGCAACCTTCATCTACCTATTAATGGTGTTGGTTTGCGTGGGAGAGCTATCAGATTCGTCGAATCGTCGTTTGAATCTTTGTTTACAAAAGCAGATAAGTCGTTTTGAAAATTTTGTCTTGAATTGTCTTAGAACTGAACCGTTGCGTTATCAGTACCAACTGTGTGACGGTGACTCTTGGCGATTGGATTAACAGACCGCATGGCAGCGAAAAAACGCTTCGAAAATAAGCATTATTATTTTTATATATGCTAAGATGATAGTAATTATAAAACAGCAATATCGCCAAAATAATGTACACTCTTGATAAAATGAACAGTTTTCAGTGAAGCACGGTGGAGGCTCACTTGCTGGTATTTTATCCGGGGCAATGGAATACTCAATAAGAAAGGCTAACGGATTAGGAGGAAATTGGACCAGTAAATAATTATGGACCACAAGCATTTATGGAGACGTTTACAAAAATGCAGGAAAAGCTATGGAGAGGAAACTTTCAAAAATCTCATCAACCAAGGATGTGCAATAAAGATGGCTTTTCAGTTTTGACAAAATCAAAACACTTGTCCGACGTTTCGGTAAAGCTATCTCTAAAGCATTAAATTACAGTCGAAAGTAATGTTTTATTTTAGTTTATGCTTACTGCAAACATAAAATAGGTTTAAAAAACTTGATGGAATTAGATTTCTTATTTCTAATTTCAAATATTTAGTAATAATATAAGGCACATAAAAAGATATTTTAACGCAGAGGCACGGTCTGATCTACTGAAAATACTGCGTCTGTCTGACATGGAATTTTTTTTTAATTGCTAGTTTCTACATCTACACCGAAACCGAATCCGAGGTCAAATCAATAAGCCCCAAATCAATAAATCATATCTAAGATACAAATTACAAAAAATATATATTCAAATCGAGGTAGATACAATCTCCTTTCAACTCTTTTCAAGAATTGTATAAAAATAGAATGAACGAGCTAGTTATCCAAACCTAATTGGTTGTCACAAAGAAATAACAACGTTGCAGCATCATAAAACTTTGCACCATTGTGCACTTGCAAAATATCGCCCACCGAATCGGACCACACCTTCTTCATTTTCCTGCCGGCATAAAAACATATTCTCGGGAAGGAAGCGAGAAAGTCAACCAAAATAAAGAAACGATCACACGGCACACCGCACGGCATGTTCGGCCGATTCACCACCCGTGGGGGAATTCAAATGAATGAACGTGCTACACGATATTGGATATCTTAATCTTTCAATCCAACCAAAATATAGGAGACAGACACGAGAAAAGCGTCGTCGTGGGTAACCGGGGCGGCGGCGCGCACGCCGCGGCAGAATGAAGGGGCAAGGATTTAGCAAACATGAGTACGGCGGACGTCGTAATGGGGACAAGTCCGGGGGCAGGATGAAACGAATGTATCTTCGAGAGGCAGCCGGCCACCGACTGAGGCCGGTTGATGCCGAGACGGGGCAGTAATCCAGAAGGAAGGAGCGACAGAAATCGGAAAGGTTATAAATAAACCACGAAAATGTTTCTGTCCCGCACATTAGGGTAGTGGTACCGATAATGCGGTCAGCCCCAATAGATTGTTGGTAGGCGTCCTACACTATTAGATCAGTCAATTAAATCATGCATTGAATATCAATACCAGCACATTGTCTTCTTATGCCCTAATAAGAAAACATAACACCTCCCACAATTGGGGCACCTACCCCATGGGAATATCTGTGAACATTGGTGCCTTCAGAAGGTAAAAAGTGGGACCTGCGTGCTGCTGAGACCACGAAAGGGGAAAACGCAGCAGGAAAATTGGTGGTCCCCTGTGCGGACGACGACGACACAAGATTCGCATTTCAAAAGGAAAAGCCGACAAATTCGTGATATGCTGATCGTGGAGGTAGACAGACAGACAGAAAGAATGAATGGTGGTTGCGCGAGGAACCTGATGTCACTTTAGTTCGCGGGTGCGGTTTATGGCCGGTACCGTACTATTGGGCTGGATTGGTATCTCAATGTAGACGTTGAATATTTCACGAATGAAATCAAAATAAGTGTTTGTGGAAATCAACTTTATACTTAATAAAGAACAATTTGAAATATTTCGGAAGTGATCTGCGATTTGGACGTAACTTATTTTGTAAACAAACATTGTTTTGTCGATTCCGTAGAATGCAAGCGTTTTTTTTTTTTCAAATCTATTTCCCTTAATTGATAAGGGAAAGCTTTGTCTGTCCTGTACATGCCGTGGTTATCTCAGGAAATGCTTCTCAGAAAAAAATGACTTCCAATGTTTGTTTACAAAATAAGTTACGCCCGAATTGCGAATCAGTCCCGATTTCTCAACTGTGAAATATCCTGAATTTCAGTCGTACCGGTGTATATATTTTATAAAAGTGTTGTATGCAAGGGATTCGCATCACCATGAGACAGTTATACTTACATGGATTATATTTACATATGATGTTTTTCACAAAGGGTTTGGCAAAAATATAACTATCTTAGATGAGATTTTTTTCGATAACTTCGTTTGAAATTTTACCGTACGCGGTCTTGCTTATAAATAAGGTAAACAGTAATAATCTGAATCGCAATTGACCTAGTATGTGTATTTTACGAGTTTAACTTCAATCATAGATCACAATAATTCACTTATAATTTTAATAACATTGACAGTTACCAACTTTCGACGCCCCAATTGACGTCAGTCCGCAAATTTATGTACAACGAAGAAATTAAAACCTCGTTAACACCTCATAAAACTAATGATGCCAAAGCTATAACTATATTACCGCTTTATATCTGCTTCTAACCACACAGGCGTCGTAAAATATCCACACGCGTCGCCACCAGCGACTTCTAATATGACGACACATCTCTTCTAGGTGTCAATAAACCGCCGCGACAACCGGAAATGTGTGAATTTTTCCATTTGACTACACCGCAAATTCGCATTAAATCGAATCACGAGGATGAATTATCGACATAAACAAATTGTGACGTACGTTCGAAACCGAAAGCAGGTGTCGTCTGATTAATGGGCGTCGGCGGGATTGTTGGGCGGCACGTGTTTGAAAATGTCATACGCTAAATTGCTGTTTGACCTGTTCAAATACAGAACCCATAAACACGTCTCAATTTACATCTGAAATCGGCAGATAGTCTAGGCAAACGAGCGACGCACTTTGCCGCAAGCACGATTGGCCTTTTGCGGCACATCTTGGCGCTAAATCAAAATGTATCTAGGGTGTGACTCCCGGGTGGTCTACTGCATTGGTACAATATCGATACACTCCTCCCACACGTTCCGATCGCCTTGCGTAGTCTGAACATTGTGCGAGATCAAAACAGGAACTATATCAATCATCAATTATAATATCGTTTATAAGTATTTGTTTTATGTACAATAATATTATTCAAATAATACAACTGTAGCTAAGACGCCAAAATAAATTGTCTTCGAATTCAACCAAAGGATCTTTGATGTGCTGTGCATATGCACTATAGGGTTTTCAAACATAGTAAATAATGTTTAAGACGGGTGGCTAATTCACAATGGCCATTAATCTGTAGTACCGTGATTTTTAAGAACCAGGAAACGATATGATATTACTTATGAAGATCGAAATGTTCAATTTTGTAATAAAAAATGGATTTGAATATTTCCGTGAAATCTAAAAAGGAGAAAATAACTAGTTAGTGTAAATGGAAGGATTTTTTTAGTTTTTAAAGATCCTTGATTGTTTGTAATAGTCAGTATGTGTGAAAATCATTGTATTGGTCCATAAACTTTGTAAAAAAAAATATGGCAGTAGAATCTGTAGGTGATCACTGAAAGTTCTTAGTGGTTTTCATACGTCTGTAAAATATGAGAAATCTATGTTCGAGGGCTTTCAAAGTGAAAAACAAAAAAATCTTTGAGAAAATTATTTTGAGCTTTTTAGTGGAATATCGTCACTTGTCATAAGACGAGTTTGTACCATCCCATTTAATTCCACCACTTGATTGTATCTTGACAGATACGTATTTCGACCTCAACAGTAAGGTCCTCTTCAGTGTTGAGGTCGACTTGACTCGACTCGTCGAGTCAGTCGAGTCAAGTACGAGCCACTGAAGACGACCTTACTGTTGAGGTCGAAATACGTATCTGTCAAGGTACAATCAAGTGGTGGAATTAAATGGGATGGTACAAACTCATCTTATGACAAGGGAAAAAATCTCATAGTCCAGAAAAATTTGCAATAGTTGAAAATATTTAATTTAATGCGATATAAGTTTCAGAATTTGGTTGTAAATCGGTAATGTCACAGCTTCGGGAACATTGTTAGGGGCTTGTTAGGGGCTTGTGAAAGCATTTTCAAAACCTATTTAGTAACGAATGCTGGAAATTTATAAAGGCATTTCGATTAAGTCATATTCAGCACAAATTGCAAATCCTTAATTGTAAATAAAAAAACAGAAGGAATGATTATGTATATATGGATGTACCCTCGTTTTATACTTTTTAGAATTATGTTTCAATAAAGATAGATTCTTTGTTCGCTCCACTTGACTCAAAATATATATTCTATTTTTATTTCTAAATTTAAGTACTTAAATTGAGTAATCGATCTGGTATCATTTGATACCTCAGTTCTCAACTACATGATTATTCTAAAGAAATTTCAACTAGAAGGTTTGTTGTGCAATTTTAGGCTTTTTTATTCTAAATTTGTAAGAACGATTTGTTATGTTTTTCCCGACGTTTAAGCTGTATATAAGCTCTTTTTGCCTTTGTTGTGCCGAAAGGCTATATAATCACTCCAAAAACGGATTTTTGATAGGAGGCCCGGAGCCGTCAATTGCAAAATATCCATATAAGTAGGAAAAAATGAGATTTTGCACAATTTTAATCCTTTAGAGCAACACGAACATCTTCTCAGTTCGCACTTTAAGTTACATAACCATGTTTTGTTGCTGGTCATGAATAAACTTTTATATGGATATAAAAATATTCATATAAAAGTTTATTCATGATTCATGACATGACAAAACATGGTTATGTAACTTAAAGTGCACACTGAGAAGATGTTCGTGTTGCCCTAAAGGATTAAAATTGTGCAAAATCTCATTTTTTCCTACTACATATTATATTATTCTCACCCGATCGGACACTGATACAATCTATTTCCTATAACACCGCTAACAGCCCGATGTTCGCATGGAAACCCATTTCGGCGTGACACTAATTGGACTATTTCAAGACATGATTTAGATTTGAGAACCAAATCCGAACCGCATATGAATATTCAACATCTGAAAAGTGACCACCGCGCGCGCCACTTGGTCGCGGTTCCCCGAGTCGGAGGTGGAAGTCGATTCTTTTTTTCGCACCGTCTTCTTTGACGCGGCAACAATTTGCGCACCTTATTTTGCAGCAACGAAGACGGCAAACCGAACGACAAATGTGCCCGGGTGGCGGGAAATGGCAATCCGATATTATATTTGTGTTTTTAGTGGCGGCGACCCGCCGCGAACTGAACACCTGTTGAACATATTTCATTCATTAAATGAGGTTCTTCTTTTGAAGTTGTTTCAGTTTTTTTTTTGCTTGGATTACTTGCGAATATCGGAATGGCTTGCAGTTTCTGCATGCAGATACGCCGATGGGCTTAGGACGTTGAATACGGCAAAACAAGATTTAACCTGAAGGAGTGTGTGGTAAGAGGGATGCAATATATGAGAGTTTAACTTTGAGAAAATTAATGGACTGTGTAATCCGTTCTTCGAATATTCAGGGGTGATATTTTTAAAACATTTCGCTAGGTTCCATGAATATCAAAAAGCGGCGAAGGCTTTGATATGCAAATCGAATGAAATCGAATTTATGGACTTGCGAATAAAGTGCAATCACATAAATCGTTTCTTACGGAATATTCAATACTTTATTAATATTTACGCACATTATTTTGTTCCATAGACACTCAAATGTAATAATGCACGTGAGCACGGGGCATAGGGGAGAATAGTGCATAATGCGCCCACATATTCTACAGCGCTGCTTTTTTTTAAGTTCAATGCACAGCAATATTGAGTTCACTTAAAGAACAATTGAATCAACAAAATTACTCAAGTGAAGACCGCTCAAGCCATTCAACGACATAGGGCTCTGACCTACTCAAGTAAGCAGCTCAAAACGTTATAAAAATCAACCTTTATGCATATTTAGTTAGTATCTTATTTAAGATTGAATATTATTGCAGTGCTAAAAATAGAAACCCTGCTTGTATTATTGTTGGAGTCTCCACTGCAAACCTATAATTGTGTCGTGTCGCTACGATTGCCATTCAAAGTTCTCCGATTTCCCCATCAACCAGGAGGGCAAGGTTTGCGGGCAATGATGCTTGAAAGCTGGTTTTACGCTTCAATAGAACCGTCGTCGTTCGGTTCCTCTTACTTCGCCTCCTCCTCCTCCTATACCAGTGCAGTAGTAGCATAAACAGGTGCAACAGGAGCTATTTTAAGAACACTCTTGCAATAGAAAAACCTGTCCAAGTAACAGCTATAGTGTCGTACAGTTCAAGCACAAGTCAGGACCGTGACACGAAAAGTTCAAATCGGAGTTGAACGTCGGTATTGCGTTGACTGTGTTCCAACCTCGTCAAGTGAGCAATGACGCAAACGATTGATCCATTATCGAAAGTTACATGTCGGCCAATTCGGAGCAAAAAAAAACTGTTTATTGATTGATGTTTGTATCGTTTCCATAGACTTCAATGATACAGTCGTAGGATACAGATTCCCCGGTTTCAATCGTGGTACAGACTCAAGTACCAGTGGTAGTAGTAGGGACTTGTTATTTTTAGGGTTTTTTTTCTGCATTCGTATTGATAAAATAAAATAAAATATCTATGTGTTCGAGGTAGGACCAACCGAAACAATTACATTTGTTTAAATAAATATTTGTATAAATATTGTTCAATAATACAAAACATATTACTTAAACTTTGCTGATGAGCTTCATATCACAATTGAAAACAGTCTCGAGCAATGTAACGCCCCCGCAGGTGTAATAATCTAAAAATTTAACGAGTAATCCCTACAAAGAGGGTCTCGTGCAACCTCCAGACGCGACTTGAAGGCGGCCCTCGCCGTACAAAGCGCACAACAACAGACAATACTCTGCACCAATTGACGTCAATTGACGGACGACGTCGTCGTCACCGGTGGCAGTCGCCGAGTGAGAAACGAGACCGGACAGATCCTACCTGCAAGGTAATACCACATGGCTTTTCCGGAGGCTGCGTTTAAATAAAGCTAAAAATATAACCCACAGATGGAAGTAATTGTCGCTATAAAGTGGGCAGCTGGAAACAGTGAACGGTTTATAATGACAATAATAATAAAAGCAAGAAAGCGTGTGGATAACCTGACGAGTAAGCGTGAATCAGCTACCATTTTAAGAAGTGCTACAAAACAAACGCTCTTCAGGAGAGAGGATATGTCTTGTCTACTTGTACATGAAGTGCTGATTTGAAGAATGTTGTTGTTTTAATTTCTGTTTGGGAAAGATGTTATGAGATTCTATTCTGAGCTAGGTATATGAACTCCTGATTGTCCGTAACAGCGATGACCATATTAAATCGTCACTCACAGATTATTTTGCATGTATTTGACAGGTTTCCTTCAAACTCCATCATTTATTGCATAATTTCCGTAAGTTTCCCAATAATTATGTTCGAAAACCAAATATGTTCAGATTTACAGCATGTGAAAAATTGAATTCGAAAAATGTATTGGCGGGATTTTAACCCACAACCTCAGTACGCTAGACAAGTGCTTTTCCTACCAAGCTACAAAGGACCACTGTTTGCCTCCGTAGCGTAAAGATTACTAAGGTTTTCTTTACAAAGTAATGATATCTACCCGACCAGAGCGACGACCTCAATAACAGAAATTGGTATGAAGTAGCCTTGCATAAGAGGTAAAATACCAAAAACTTATTTGCAGAATACTTGAGGCATAACATGCTTAGGTATTTCAATACCAAACGAATAATAATTGGTTATGCATTTGGTATTGAAATTCAATTTAATAACTAAGTATGTTATGGCTTAAGTATTGTGCATATTAGTTTTTGGTATTATTCCTTTGGTATTTTACCTCTTATTCAGGGCTAGTTGATAACAGAGTATGGTATCAATAACAGAATTAGGTATTATTGAGCCAATTTCTCCTGCTCGAGTAGCTGGAATTTTAATGGGCTTTACCCTTAGAAATATGCATTGCTCAAATCTTAGAAACGACAAAATGATAGTAAGTAGGTAATGGAACCATTAAGATTGAAATTTGGTGTCAACCTCAAAATATCTTTCCTAGGTATTTGCTCTCATTATGAAGTCCGATTTTGCTCGAAAGCACCTCAATTTATCAAACTGCGTTGATCAATAATGTCCATGGCATACCGGTTTTGTTAGGTTGGTTCACAACATTCAACACATCACGTGAACAGATTATAGGATGCTTGTTAAATTTTTATTCGATTTGAATATGACTATTAATAGCAAGAAATGTTAATGCTTTGTTTTCAAACAAATTAGTAAAACAATTATTTCTGATCATAAACAATCTTCATCACTTCTCTAATCTGTATACAGCCGATAAATCTAATCAGTAACAAACATTGTTTTATGTTTTCATTGCAATAATAAAACAACTTCATACAAATGACTCAGCTTCTAGAAGAAAGCAAGCCATTTGAGTATTGAATGATCATTGCAAAGGTTGATAGTTTGATAGTCCATAGCGCCGATATTTGTCGGCTTTTACGAATAGCAGAAGTTGACCAGTCAATCAGTGACACAGTGCCCTTGATTAGAAGACCTAACCATAAAGGAACTTGAACGAAATGCATTTGAAATCATCGTCCCGAAAACAATCTCGCCTAACGCTATATATGCAGTGTGTGGGCAAACGGCTACCAGATGGCGGCAAAACTGATGGAAGCACCATCAGTACTCGATCGACCACCTACAAATAAAATTACCCCACTGAAAAAAGGGGTACAAAGGAAAATGTGTGAACTTAAACCTCTGATTCTCTGTGAACTAACTATAACAAAATACCAAGGATACTGAAAAGTAACTGGAAGTGAAATCAGTTTAGAACCTAAAGAATATTGAAGTATTGAAAGTGTATGAAAACAAAAATACCTCCCATATTCATCCTATCATAACAAAATGAATGAAAACCAAATGGGACGGTCCATTCAAATTTTTAAAAATAGGAGGGGGAGGAGGGTATCTAAAACTGACCAAAACCTGTCCGCATGGTATATGCATACCCCCTTATCTGCTTTTGTAAACAAAGATTCAAACGCCGATTTGATGAATCTGAAACCACCTGAAACCAGCAGAAGCCTTCACCTACGTATTGATGGTAGTGGTTTGTGTACGAATACTTATAGATTCGTCAAATCGACGTTAGAATCTTCGTTAAAAGGCAGATGGATGGTTTCAAAATTTGGTAATAAAATTAAATATATTTACTGAAAAAGTAAATTTTCGATCCAAATATATATTTTTCGAGATTGTGTCTAAAACTTTAGTATTTGGAATTGAGATATTATATGTTTTTATCATATGTCGGTTTGTCTATTAAAAATCCTGAATTATCCACCTCATGGCCTTGGTGTTGGTGCATTTCTAGTCAAAAAGAATACAAAAAAAGTGACTGTTTTTTAGCGTGTCTTGTGCTTAAAAAAAGTATTTGGCCATAACTTCTAAGCCCATAGTCCGATCTGGCCAATTTTCAATAACAAGCAATGGGACAGGATTCACCGGCTGATGGTTGGTAGTAGTTTGGCCAATGCTTAGTTACAATTTTGTACACATTGATTTTTTCAGTTGCCGAGAGAATACAGATACGGACATTTTGACATAAGTCATGCGCTATATAACCACGTTCTTTTTGTGCCGGCTACCGATCCAAACATACGTTTAACAAAGGAAACATTTTTTCATCAAATGAAAACCCACTCGAAAGTTTTTTTCGGCCATTTGCTGGGTGCTACAAAACGAAGTAAAACGATCGAAAAGGTAAATTTATTACGTAGACGTTGTCCTGCATAGTAGGCGAAAATGTGCGTCTAAACTACCCATTCAAAATGCCCATTCATTTTTCATTTATTTAGTTTACATCTAAACAGATAACACTGAATCAACAATTTGACGCCACAATACACGGTTCGAGGCCGCATCTCTCCATTCTCGGATACGCCCCACGCTCGCCAAGTCGGTTTGCACCTGGTCTGCCCATATCGCTCGATGCGCTCCACGCCGTCTCGTACCTGTCGGAGCGGAAGCGAACACCATCTTTGCAGGGTTTCTGTCCGGCAATCTTGCAACATGTCCTGCCCATCGTACCCTTCCGGCTTTAGCTACCTTCTGGATATTGGGTTCGCCGTAGAGTTGGGCGAGCTCATGGTTCATTCTTCGCTGCCACACACCGCCAAAGATGGCCCTAAGCACCCGTCTCTCGAATACTCCGAGTGCTTACAAGTCCTCCTCGAGCATTGTACATGTTTCATGTCCGTATAGGACAACCGGTCTTATTAGCGTCTTGTACATGGCACATTTGGTGCGGTGGCGAATTTTTTTCGACCGCATTTTCTTCTGGAGCCCGTAGTAGGCCCGACTTCCACAGATGATGCGCCTTCGTATTTCACGACTAACGTTGTTGTCAGCCGTTAGCAAGGATCCGAGGTAGACGAATTCCTCGACCACCTCGAAGGTATCTCCGTCTATCGTAACACTGCTTCCCAGGCGGGCCCTGTCTCGCTCGGTACCGCCCACAAGCATGTACTTTGTCTTTGACGCATTCACCACCAGTCCAACTTTTGTTGCTTCACGTTTCAGGCGGGTGTACAGTTCTGCCACCGTTGCAAATGTTCGGCCGACAATGTTTTGCACACCATCCACCGTTGCTTTGATCAGTCTGGTAAGCTTCCCAGGGAAGCTGTTCTCGTCCATAATTTTCCATAGCTCTACGCGGTTTATACTGTCGTATGCCGCCTTGAAATCAACGAACAGATGGTGCGTTGGGACCTGATATTCACGGCATTTTTGAAGAATTTGCCGTACAGTAAAGATCTGGTCCGTTGTCGAGCGGCCGTCAACGAAGCCGGCTTGATAACTTCCCACGAACTCATTCACTAATTGGACTCATTCACGACGGAAGATGATCTGGGATATCACTTTGTAGGCGGCATTAAGGATGGTGATCGCTCGAAATCGCCAGCTTGTCGCCTTTCTTGTAAATGGGGCATATAACCCCTTCCTTCCACTCTTCCGGTAGCTGTTCGGTTTCCCAGATTCTGACTATATGTTTGTGCAGGCAAGTGACCAGCTTTTCCGGGGCCATCTTGATGAGCTCAGCTCCGATACCATCCTTACCAGCTGCTTTATTGGTCTTTAGCTGTTGAATGGCATTCTTAACTTCCCTCAAGGTGGGGGCTGGTTGGCTACTCTCAGCGCCATTCAAATGTTCCTCGTAGTGCTGCTTCCACCTTTCGATCACCACACGTTCGTCCGTCAAGATAAAATATATTTTAGTTACTAGATAAAGATTGTCGCTGTCCGGAACATCTTTTGCTGGCGAGGATAAAGGAGCTAAATGACAAAGAAGGAAAGTCCATATGATTTGACAGCTTGGTACCCAACATGTTCCGGACAGCAGAACAAAGGGAACCGAAGCGACAGTCTTTATCTAGTAACTAAAATATCTTTTGTCAAGATGCTCCCATCCTTATCCCGGCACAAAATGCCCATACGAATATTAATTTTAGTTTTTCAAGATTTACTCGACCTTACTCGAGATTTTCGCATTAGGAAATATCATATAAACCCGTCGGAAACGATAACGAACATATCTACTGAAGGAATGGAGAAAACCCATCCAACCATAGATAGACTAGCAGATCGCACCCTGCATTTCCCGGGATCGGTGCAAAGGTGCTTTGTAAATGTCAAATATTTCAGCAACGCACTCTAGATCGATTTATGTAAAATCGTCTTGAACTTCTTCACAATTCAACAAGCTTTAGCATATTATTGATTTTGTAACTAGCCCCGTGAAAATTCATGTCTTTTTCAACATATAAACACAGCCCATTCTAGAACGTTCATAAATCATACTAATCGGTTTATCCATCCGTGAGTTATATTGCCTCAAAGGAAATGCAATCTCATTTTTATATATAGAGATATAGATAGAAGACAGCAGATAGAAGATTACTCCAGTTTGAGATTCAATGTTGAACGCCACCGGAGCGTTTGCAATTAAACTTTTATTTTCACTTGCCAAAATGGTTGCTAATTTCGATTGTCGGCACCCAAACATGGTCGGGTGTCGGCACCCAATTATGTAAAGGGAGATATCAAGACAAAACAAAGGTAATTTGCCTAATTTTTGAAAACTCAAATAAAAATGTATAATATAGTTAAATTTAAATAATTGCATTGCCATTCCCATTTATATTTAAAGCCATAACGCCCTCAGTTCTCATTTTTCCGTTTTAAATTTGTATATTTGGGGTGCCGACATCCGACCACCTTTTTATTAAAAAAAAATTAGATAGTATAAATAAAATTTCTTCACCAGCTTATGCCTATAGGTTTCCAATGGAATACAAATACCACAACATGGTTCAATTGGACGGAAGTTATGAACTAAGAACAAAAGGGTACCGACAACCGGACTTCCGTAATCTGAAAAAGTGACGTATACGCCATTTTTGAAAAATGGTGTTAACGAGTACTACTCATCGAGCTCTTTAACAGAAAAATGGAAAACATGCATGTTGTAAAATGGCTGTTACGTCACTTTTCCAGATTACGGCAGCGGAGGAGCACTATTTCTCGGCATTCCAAATGGAGTACTAATGTTGTAGATGAGGCTCAAACAGTCTGTACCGTACTCCGTCACACTCAGGAAAGACGTTTACTTGAGGACTCATCTAAACCAGACGATGTTTAGGACCTGAACATCTCCTGTGAAACTATTTTGACATTACTGTACCGAATAGTATTGAAACTGCAGCAACACAAAAAGGCTTCAGCACCACCGAATTGTGAATGTTTGCTAACAGTTTCTCACGGTACTTTTTCCAACACTGGACACAATAATATTAAACAAATAGATATATTCTTGCTTGAAAATTCGTGAAAAAAAATGCAATTTTGCAATGTAACACAAATGGCTTTGAGTCTCGAAGTCTCACGAACATTTTTCGGTGTTAGTTTTTCTGGTTTCTATGCAAGTAGATCGTACTGCTCGCGAGCATTTTGTTTTGCCTACTTCATATTTTTGGATGATGGCTCACAGATTTCAATCACTGTCCATATGTGTATTAAAAAAATGAATTTTTAAATATTTTTAATGGGGTTAGAAGCACAGAGGTATACACTATGTTAATAATTTAATTGAGTGAAGATAAAAAAAACTCAGTTTTGCATCAATATTATACAGCTATTAGTTAGAATAAAAGTATTGATCAGAATAAATGTAATTATTCGCAGAAAAATAATTAATTTTTGAACTTCTATACTATTTGTGAGGATCAAAAATATTGGAAAACGCTGCGGCTCCTTTTTCTTCGAAATTTAGTTTTTGTCATTTAAATTCCTTTGTTTTATACCTCCTATATTCGCAGTCAAATCTTTGTGTCAAGAAAGTTGTTTCCAATCTATGTCTAGTACATCTTGTTCTGCGGTACTACGAATTTACGTAATAATATAATAATAATCTCTGTTTAATTATTCAGCACAATCGCTTCTGATGTCTCAGTCGATTTATTTTCATCCATGATGCTAGTCGCAACTGAAGCAGTAACTTACAAGTAAAAAAGAAAACACGCGCACAACAATCGTACCTCATTAATGCACAGTCAATTTGCCATTAATTAGCGGTTGGCTACCCCTCTGGGTTCTATTTTCAGACGATAGGTTTTAATTGTCCACTCCGACGCGTCACGCGAGCCAGTGCTTTGATTGTCTATCTGCAGCTCAAAGTTAGATAGCAGCAGCGAAGGACTTGTCATTCGGCCGGATGTCTGCCTTGGCGATGATTGTACAAATTCTGCTGCGGCACACCTACAAGTAGGTACGCCCAGCAAAGTAATGGATGGATTGGAGTTTTTATTTAATTTTTTGCTTAATGTTGTTCAAAATGTCTACAATGATGATTAAATCAATCATTATAAATTGTAAATTGAATAAGCGGAATATTATCCAAATTCGGTTTACTATTCAAACTAATTTTTGATTTTAGGAATCAAAATCACAAATTTTCAGCAGTAACATATTATGTACTAAACTAATATTATATAGAGAATGAGGCAAAATTTTGAGCAACATTTTTTATTCTGAGTATTTGATAAGACTGAACGCAACACACTTACAGACATCATCGCCTTTCAATGTTTATTGATACATGTATTCATGTAGCATGAGTAATGAATTCAAAGTATGCGCATCTTCTATACAATATTTAAGACGCCATTCATCATTCAAGATCATTTAGCCTCACTCAGACTGCACAATTCTAAAAATACGTCCTGTGTAATTATCGTATTATAAAATTATTATTTAGTGCGCTATCGCTGCTCTTGCACTAGAAACGACCGGTACGGGCCAGTTTAGACCCAATGCGTGAATGGCGATATCTGTGGCCGTTATCACCACCATCTTCATCGCTTCATGTGCACTTAAGCGTGTGCTCAAAGTGTGAATTAGAGTTTAGTGTCATCTCCAACGTTCGCTATCCTGTGTGTGGATTCATCGTCAGCTGGATGCTGGCACCGTGGTTGTGGTTTTACCACACGATAAACTTTCATTCAACATCAGAAGCACCCATATATAATGGCGAAGCCGCACGATGTCACTTATAACTTGGAGAAACGGACTCGGGCAGGAAGTACCCATAAGTACGTGCTCCATTCAACCTTCTGAGTCAGGCCATCGGCTTACCTAGTCAACCTGCTTTCTTCTTAGAATTGTGGAAATACATTGGTCCATGGAAAACAAACGTTTTATTACGCCTATTATGAATTTCTGATTTGGTACAGGCATGTGATATAAATCCACGATCAGTTTCGGCAAATTATAATTTTAACACTGTTCTGGTAATCAAAAAATGTGAGGAATGTCACTTATGGCGAATATACCCTTCGCAGATATAACTTTCATAAAAAAAAACTAACAACTTTTAGGTGAACACATTTTTTGGAAGAAATCATTTGGAAGATAAAATCTCCTTTTTTAAATGTGCGTTCATCAAGCTATCATGCCCTGAGTTACAATACAGAGTGGAGCTCTCTCAGTTGCTCTAGGCGTCATATTTTGTCGCGTGATTCCACCACACCGACCAACAATTGTAATGCACTCGTATGCCCCGTGGTATTGGCGCATGTAACTGGCGCTTTCAGATGCGGCAATTTGATGACGAATGAAAGTAACTTGGTGGCTATCATTGAACCAGTGGCAATCATACCCGGTACATTGTACTTTAATGCAATCTAGCGCAATTGTCCGCTAGAACTAGGATGAGAAATTATTGTGGTGGTCGTTGGTGGACTTTACACCGGGACCCATCGGAGAGGTGCATAAAGCTGCATGCTTCGAAGCAGTATACGTAGTCTGAGAGTCTGCAGAAGCGTTACTCGAATGTAATTCCAAGCATCTTGTTTACACGAGAGATGCCCCTGTAATTGGTTTATCTGGTTTGGAAAGACCAGCAGCTAATAAGTACTAATGGCTACCTGTAACTATGTCTTTTCAAGGAACCGCTGCATGTTTTCTCTGTCTGCCTGTGAGAGAAACAGAATGCATCCACTTATGAACGGGGTCTTCAACAAGGCCGATGCGGCGGATAAACTGCACGCGAATTGTAAGACGATGATGTTTGTAATTGGAAGCCAATTATCTCGCCATAAAAACCCGTTCGTCGACGAGGACGGTTTTGCGAAGAATATGCGCACCCGTTCAGCACATGTGTGGGCTCTCCTTGCGTTTGGTCGTACTTCGTACTCTCCTTCTAGCCCTCATGTGAAATTATGGCCGTCACGGGACTCGTCCAAAGGACCTGCCTGCACATGGCTGAGTAGAGGGTAAAAGTCTTGTGCTATTTTTAAAATTACATTCATCGTTGATGGATGTCTTGAATTCCGAATTGAAGAAAGGAGCAACGCCGCTCGTGATAAACGATTCCAGCTTTAATAATATTGATTGATTCTCGGCGAAGTCACCACACGCAGAATGAAAAATCGTATTCAATTGGATCAATTAGGTTGGAGCAGCCATCATGCGGTGCGGCATCCAGCTTTGTGTTGTTTGAGCGGTGTATCAGTAGGAGTGAATTGTACTCTATTGGTGATGCGGTGCCGGTTTTTTATGATGGCACAGAATCCAGTATGAAAGTGAGCAGGAATAACATCAGTACCGTAGTTGTGCATTGTTGAAGAAAGGCATGCAAGTTGGGTGCTTTTGATAACCGTACACCCTAGTCCAATCTGATATTCGAACCTAGCCTTGTCTCTATATAAATTTGGATTTTTTGTGAGCAAATTACGTAAAATTTTACTGCACATTCCGGAAAATTTCCCAAGGGATTCCGAAGAATTTACTTTTGCAGTCAAACATTTTTATTTGCTCATGCGAATTCTTAAATTTATTCAAAGCCAACATCAACAGCAGACCAATTGTTCAGGCTGATTCACACGGGCACTTTTTCAGTTTAAGATTTTGATTTCAAAAACAGATAGATGCACGAACATGTGGGTTCTTTGGGGAAGTTGAACTTACATAAGTCAAAGAATTGATTGAGACAACAAAACGGGATAACATGTTTGACGGGAGAGGTCTATTTCCAATTAATGTTTTATAAAAAATCTTCGTTCAAATTGTGAAAGAAAATCTTGTGGAAGCTCTCAAGAATTTCTGAAGAATTTTCTGTGAAAATTCCCAAAGATTTTTTGTTGAAGTCTAGAGAACTTATCGTTGAAATCAATTTTTTTAAAGGAAGAGGGTCATTTGGTCAAAAGCTACAACACCGAAAGTGGTTAGAAAATGTAAATTGTCAGAACAATCCACTAGGCCCAAACCCATCTGGCCGAAATGGACATAAGGTCGAAAATGTTCATTTGCCCGACAAAACCATATAGCCGAATAGATCATTTAGACGACAATACCGTTTGGCAGAAATGGCCATTTGGCTGAAAATGTCGTTTGAAAAATAGGTCATTTGGCCGAACAAGTCTACATCGATCTTTACGGCCGAACGGCATTTTCGGCAAAATGCTCTGTTAAGCTGTTTCGGCCAAATGGAATTTGGCTAGATGACTTTCGGCTTATCCGAATAACACGGCTAAGAGGCTCTCGAAGAAATGGCTTTCCGCCGTTTGACTTTCGGCTATTTCCCGTTTGGCAGGAACTCTTCGAGCGAAAACTACTTTGCCGAAGCCCACGAGGCCAAGAGTTGTTTGGTCGAATGTGCCTTTTAGCGTAACGAACCATTTAGCTAAAATACATCTGGCAGAAAAATCATTTGGTCAAAATAGACTGGCCATTTGAACGAAAAAGTTATACGGCCGAAAAGGTCACTTGACTGAAAACTTAATTTGGCCGAAATGAGCATACAACCGAGAATGTCTTCGGTCGAACTGGTCCTTTGGCCGAAAAAGTAATAGGTCATTTGTCTGAAATGGTCATTTGGCAGGAGGATCCATTTGGCCGAAAATGTAATTTGACCGATCGGATCGACATTTTTAGCCATATTACTTGTTCAGCAGATAACATTTTCTGCCGTATGGCAATTTAGGCCAAATGATATATTCAGCAAAATATTCCGTTCTGCCAAACGACCATTTCGGCCAAGCGGCATTTTTAGCCACATGACCTATTAAGCCACAAACCACCTGTAAGGATGAAAGGATTTTTCGGCAAAATTACTAGTTTGCACGCAGAAGAATCTTGTACGATTGAAACAACTATTTCGACTGTTGCATCAAACAACGTGTACTTTGTTGTATGACCCTTCAAAGTTGTTTTTTAATGCTGATTCACTGCTTTATTCAACTGATTGATTGAAAACAATAATAATATCGTTCTTTTGACAACCATTTAATGATGTGGAAAAACTTTAGAAACCAATCAACATAAATTATCCTCAACATGAAGTGAGAATGGAGTAGAGGCATAGGCGCCAACTTTAGGGGGCCTCAATAATTATTTCGCTCACCTAATATATTTTGCCTTCAAAAGTTCAGTTTTCGAAGATTATCCATAAATTCTCATATTATTGCAACGGTCGATTCAAATAGCTACCAGGCTATTTTATTTACATTGGATTCTTGCGTTGCTGTGTGTGTTCATGACCATAAAAATCCTTGATGACGAAAAGAGAGCTTATTTGTTCATTGTTTGGCTCAATTATTAAACGTAGATGCACAAGATATCATCAAGATTGATCCCGCCTGTAGGGATACATCAACCATAGTTAAGGATATGACAAATTTTATTATTATTTTTGTCTTTATTTAGGAGGCTTTCAGTCCTTGGCTTTATTTAAAAGTCTTTCAGCCCGATACCTGCTTTGCCCAGTAAGAGGGACTGTAAAGTATGTGTCGATGTCGTCTGTCCTGGCGAACTATTCTGGTTTAGTTGAATTTTTCACAATTTTGTCTGACAATGATGCTTCAGGCGACGCGGAGCGGTTGATGGTGCAACGAGATATAGCTCTGCAGTTGTTGATCAAACCTGCCTGACCAAACCAAATCTGCTGAAAGTGTCTCAGATGTCGTGGACTATCTGCAGGAACAACCACATTTGACAAAAATTTATCAAGTATGTAATGATTTTGGCCAAACGACCTTTTCTATGTTTGAGGAATTTTCCGTAGAAATCCAAGAAAAATCCTTCAATTCCAAAAAAAATCAAGTTGAAACTCCGAATAGTTTTAACAGTTAAATAATTTCCCGTGGATATTCTGAAGAATCCAAACAATTTTCCTTTTTTTTATTACTAAATTCCAAATAAGTGCCCTTAGATGTTTTAGTGAATTTTCTTGGGAAATTTCTAACGATTTTCATTGGGAGTTCCAAAGAGCTTCTCTTGGAAATTTGAAAGAGTTTCCATGGATAATTCATTTTCTCATTGGCCGACGATTTTGGTCGATTGGATGTTATTTCAATTGTCCTTTACCAAAAAGATACTGCTGAAATATTACAGATTGATAAACGAATCCTTTTACGATTTTTTCCTTCATTTAATATGAAGAAATCTATGAAATTTAAAAAACAGCCATCCCACAAAAAAAAATAATTAAAAGAAGAACCACTTCAACTTGCTACACCACACACTTTCAAGCAATAAATAGCTCATTATAGATTGTCTTCACCAATTTACATACACACCGAATTCAAAAGCGAGAATTATTCCGCGTTGAGATTATTATCACGAGCAAAAAGATTAAGACGTCATTCTGACTATTCATGTAAGCTACATCGTAATCCAATGTTACACGGTCAGTTGATTTTGATTAACTGGCGTAATCCACTTGAATCAGTAGAACGAGAAATGCACCATAGCCACTCTGGAAGGCAGTCTATGTTCAACGAATGAATAAATGAGGAAAACAAAAATGTAATCTCAATTAATGATCACTAACAGCTCTCCGTACCAAAGTAAATATGTGTAGCTATGAGCAGCGAGCTACCCATGTTCACTGCCGCCATCCTCAGCATTATCATCGTCGTCCGCCACCGCGTCATCACACCATCATTCACACTGTCGTGCTCTCTAAGTTGATCGGATCGCGACAGACAGTATGGTACCACCAGTAGGTGGCTGTCGAACCGCATACAGGGAGCAGCCCGACTAAGAATAGGAGAGCCGAGATGACGTGGTGAATGAGTGCAAGAAGAAATACAACGTTTTGGCTGTTCATTCTGATGGTTGAACCTCGACAAAACCGACAGAGGCCAAGTTTTCTGGGTATAAAAGGGGAAATTACGGTAAGAAGCCGTACGCTATATTTATGGTCGTATAATATGCGATATAAATATACTCAAAGCAATAGATCGGTAAGTAGCAAACAAGTCTTTCATGGGTTACGTTTAGTGCAGTTTGGCAGATATCGTCACATAAAACCGCAACGCAACACACATCTTCTCAATATCTTGAATACTGATCTGTCTGCCCCGAGAGTCAACAGGTCTGTAGATTTGCTGTGACCAGGGCCAGCCACTTCCAAAGAGCATTATAAGTGAATGCGGCTTATTGCCTATATTTAAGGAATTACACCTTCACATATTGCACCTATTAGTAACCAATTTTGCGCAAGTACATATGTATGTATTTGACATGAGCAAGTACCGTGGATCACCGATGCAGTACAAGCCAATCCATGTCGGCCAGGGCCGTCGTTCTCCGTCGAAAAGGAATATGAGTGTCCACTTACTTTGTCTCACTTGTCACGATGTTTTCTTCACACGCGATGGAACGCCAACGTTATTGCTGCCGTCGAGCAATCCGGTCGAGAAGTGCGGATTGTGTTACTAAGCGAAAGTACACACAACTTCGAAGGATCCGATTCGTTTCGTTCGAGCGATTGATTCAAACTGAATCGAGCGCGCCAAATGACAGCAACGATCTACAGCGGCCGGTACTGCTGTCTATTAGGCTTCAATTGTAAATTCTGTAAGATGTTTGGGTTGTTCGATTCTTTGCAAGGAGGAGAAAGCTGTTACCTTCGCTAAAAATTCCGATGACCTCTCACAGTGTAGTAGACCGTTTTATGGTTTTCTACGTTGATTATCAGTGCGAACTGGCAGCAGTTCTGGAGCAAAAAATGCAAAAACCGTTCATTGTATAAGAAATAATTTTGTTTCGTTTTGTAACATCTTCACAGATTGTACCCAAATGAAAGTCTTTCTTTGTTGAGTAAAAAATTACTTTTACTTTAGGGCTTACGACTTTTTCAAAATTCAAACTTGAATTGAATTAATTTGCCATTAGAGTAACATTCACCTACATTCCAAGCGGGATCTGTAACAATCATCGTACATGTACACATGTACTTATAATGAATCCCCAGTGTTTACTGTACTTTTGATGTTTGTTAGTACAACGACTCAATCATTACAGTCGGTAAAGAGCGCGTGCATTTAGCAGGCTTACCAGCCGACCAATCACGTGGGTAAACATTCGAATTCCACGACCCAAACGGAATGCGTTCTAATTTTATTCGAGCTGCATCCATAAATTACGAGCCGATGGAAAACGGCGTAGAGAGACACATTTGCTGCAGGGTGTTGTTGGAAATTTATACAGACGAGGTACATCACACGAAGCAGGTGAAAAAAAGAAAATCCCCAATTTTGCGTTGAGTAATGAGTGAACACTCATCCATTGATAAATATACAAATTCATTCATTATTTCATCATTGACTTGGCATCCCCGAACCGAGCCCCCACACATCCCAGATGAATGCGCTTGCTCAAATTCCTCTCACAAATCATCGTTAGAACCATTCCAACAATTACAACTGAAATATGTATCAAAACTCATCATCATTATACCGTCGACATACCAAAGCAGT
The DNA here is from genome assembly GCF_024139115.2 of Armigeres subalbatus. Taxonomy (NCBI): domain Eukaryota; kingdom Metazoa; phylum Arthropoda; class Insecta; order Diptera; family Culicidae; genus Armigeres; species Armigeres subalbatus. Next base: position 165,105,427 of record NC_085140.1, read on the forward strand.
AATAACAGTAATTCGCGGTGCCGTCGAATAAAATTGCTAGAAAGCGTCGAGAGCAAACATCCTGAGCGTTGAAGGCACGAAGAATAAAAAGGAAAGATTTAACTCGGCTGGCCAGGGAAGTGAGCCGAAGACGACATGTGATTCGCCGTGCGTGGTGGGCTGATTAATCGCTGTCAATTTCCTTCAGCGGGTTTTGTATTCAACCACCGTCACAACTATGGTAAATATTGCAGCTAATGGAATGCATGGTTTTGGTTTGTTTTTTTTCGGGCCCGTATAGTGAGTAACGATTTCTGTTGAATTGTGTATGCTAATTGACTGGATAACACGTAAGTGCTAATTTTAGAAAATCGTAAACACCGAATGAGACCGCCAAAAAATAAATGCAGTGTTTGTTTGTTCATCAGCTGATTGACGAAAATGTGATTATTTCCAGGAACGAATTAGCAATTTCCTGTTGCGTTAATCAAATAACAGAACTTAAGTGCCACATAATTCGGGTTATTTTAAACCTTTGCGGTCGCTTCACAACAAGGGCGAGTTTTTTTTTCACGATTTCATGACTGTTTGCATGATGTTTGCAAAAATAATGAGTGATTTTTTCGTTAGACGATTCTTAAGGTGAATTATTAGTCCAAAAATGACTGCCACAATGGCCGTGCTACCCAGCACCTCACGTTTTTGCTTGCACAAATGTAAATTTATAGGTGATTAGCACATCTGAAAACCTTTTTTTGTGTATGCTGCAAGTGAGCAAAAGTAAAAAACTACTTTTTGTTTGTGCCTGTCGTTTGCTATTGGAGTTATGTGCCCCTGAAAGCGTTATGTGCTTTTGAAATTGGATTCCAACACGATTCACCTTAAACCTTCTTTGTTGACATTACATCCCCCACTGATACATTACCGCCTTGCACACCTTTCAGCATGGTATTGCTTTGTAGTCTCGCTTCTTACCGCAAGGCTAAGGAAGGTCTCTTATAGCATATTAGTTTTGAATCACGGACTATGAACGGGGACGTCATAGTCTTGGATAAACGAGCGAAAACGGTTAGCAGGTTGCCGAGTTTTGTTATAATGCTGACATGATGATTGGAGAATCACTCTTTTTTTATCGACTACTGCACAAAGTATCGTGGATCTCTTGAAAGAGTATGAAGAATAATCGCAGAGCTGATATCATGTCTGATTATCTTCTTCTAATTGACGAGATCCGACTACGCATTGCTCAGATTCAGAGGGGGGAGAGAGACTCGGACTGCGATTCAACACACGCCAGCTGTGGAGAGGTCTTTTTTGATGAAACATAGAACTCAAGCAGTGGATGTTCCGGAGGGTGGTAGCGTAGAAGAGCAGTGGATAGTCATAAAGCATAAAGAATACCTTTATCGAAACAAATAAGAACAACCTGGATGAGCTGCGTACCCCACGGAAAGAGGGGATTACTGATGCAGGCTGCGATAGAGTAGTTAAATACGAGTCCTGTCAATGATGTTCGGGTCTAGAGAAGGAAGTTGAACGCTATTGCGAACGGGACAAGTGAACGAGGGTGGACTTCCTAGCCGACGAAGGGGAGAAAACCGCAACAACTGACAACATTCTACGAATGGATTGCCAGTGAATGGCGTGACAGATCAGCTACTCACCAACCCAACTGCCCAGCAAACAATTTCAGCTGAATAAGCCAGTTTTTCGATTATTGTTGCCTTAATAAGCGCTTCAATAGCCTCCAATATTTGTTGAGCTGAAACGTTGGTTTGAGCACTTCGAGCAACTTCTTCAAGTGTCGACGCCCGACCAACCATCAACATCTCGGAATAAGCCGCAAAGGGTGCGACGCGTTACCCGCGTCATCTCCGAATCCATATCACAGCAGGAGATTGAAACAGCCATCCGAGGCATGAAGTTCCACAAGGTTCGGACGTATATTAGCAGCGATGCTCAAAGTTGACCCCATGCTATCTGCACAAATTTGTTGCATCATATATTCTGCAATATCTGGGTCACCACAACTTTAAGTCCAAAAGCACAGTCCAGAAGCACTAGAATTTGAAAATGATGAAAAACGGCGCTGATCACGTCCTTATGAACTATCCAGGATGAGAAGGGATTAATGATGCAGTCAGTCGCCCAATGCAAGCCAAGAAATCCTTTGTTCTTGCCTCGAATTCATACGGATTTTTATTGGAAATTTGGAACAGGTTCGTCTTGATTAGCGGGTTGTCAATTGTGTGGCAATGACATAGTGCTCGGACGAGCTATGCAAAGATAATGTGCAACAAGTTGAAACTACTGAAGTAGACCTTGGTTCACGTCAGCCACGTCAATAGTAATCGAACTATCAGGAGCAGGAGACTCTCGCTTGCCCATCACCATAATAAACTCCAGCTTTGGATTTTTTTTGTGCATGTTTGAAATTGCTTTTCATAAAGTCTACAAGCGAGAGTATTCTTGGTTGAATCGTATTGCTTTTCATTGGTGATTATTACTCGAGTGACAGTGAAGTGGAAGTGAAGGAAAAAAAATATTTGTGGTGTAGTTTTAATTATTAAATCATAAAGGGGAAGGAGAACAAAAAAACTTACAACTAGGCTTGCAACTAGGTATATAAATAAGTTATAAGTTCACTATGAAAATGTTTGTTGCGAATCTAGTTTCATCCTATGTAGAAAGGAATTTGAAAGATTGCCTTAGTATTAATTAATCAAGAAACGAAGCTTTGAATCCGAATCCACGGAACCGCAAATAAACTCACTTTTGGTAACGTTTCTCTAAAATATTTTTTATTATACGAGAATTTCACAATAAATTGCATATTATTCGGCAACTTGGCCGTACAAAAATGATTTTTGCCTTTCTCGTATACTAAGTATACGGTAAAGGCTATATGATCGCTCCAAAAACAAACTTTTTATAGAAGGCCCGGAGACCCATAGTGTTATATACCAATCGACTCAGTTCGACGAATTGAGGTGATGTCTGTGTGTGTGTGTGTGTGTGTGTGTGTGTGTGTGTGTGTGTGTGTGTGTGTGTGTGTGTGTGTATGTGTGTGTGTATGTGTGTGTGTGTGTGCGCAAAACTACTCAAAAAATGTCACTCATTTTTCGGGCACTTATCCTCAACCGATTTGCTCGCAACAAGTTGCATTCGACGCAGAATCTTGTCCCATTGTTTCCTATTTGAAATTGGCCAGATTGGACTATGGTATCAGAAGCTATGGCCAAAATATAAATTCATGCGAAAAAATCGCGTAAAATGTCACTCATTTTTCGGGCACTTATCCTCAATCGATTTGCTCGCAACAAGTTGCATTCGACGCAGAATCCTGTCCCATTGTTTCCTATTTGAAATTGGCCAGATTGGACTATGGGATCGAAAGTTATGGCCAAAATACAAATTCATACGAAAAAATCGCGTAAAAAATGTCACTCATTTTTCGGGCACTTATTCTCAACCGATTTGCTCGCAACAAGTTGCATTCGACGCAGAATCCTGTCCCATTGTTTCCTATTTGAAATTGGCCAGATCGAACTATGGGATCGACAGTTATGGCCAAAATACAAATTCATACGAAAAAATCGCGTAAAAAATGTCACTCATTTTTCGGGCACTTATCCTCAATCGATTTGCTCGCAACAAGTTGCATTCGACGCAGAATCTTGTCGCATTGTTTCGTATTGAAAATTGGCCCAATCGGACTATGGGCTTCGGAATTATGGCCAAAATATATTCACGTAAAAAATGTCACTCATTTTTCGGGCACTTATTCTCAACCGATTTGTTCGCATTAAATTGCATTCGACGAAGAATGTCTCATATTTTCTTATTGGAAATTGGCCAGATCGGACTATGGGATCGAAAGTTATGGCCAAAATACAAATTCATACGAAAAAATCGCGTAAAAAATGCCACTCATTTTTTGGGCACTTATCTTCAACCGATTTGCTCGCAACAAGTTGCATTCGACGCAGAACCTTGTCGCATTGTTTCCTATTTGAAATAGGCCAGATCGGACTATGGGATCAGAAGCTATGGCCAAAATACAAATTCATACGAAAAAATCGCGTAAAAAATGTCACTCATTTTTCAGGCACTTCATTTTTCAGGCACGCAGAATGTCTCATATTTTCTTATTGAAAATTGGCCAGATCGGGCTATGGGCTTAGATGTTATGGTCAAATTACTATTTATTGCGAAAAAGAGTTCAAAAAAGTCTAGCTCTTTTTTTTAGCACTTGGACTTCATCTATTCCCCAAGCAACAAAAGTTCAACAAATCTGGTTGCAGTAGCCATATTGTGACTGATTCCGGTCATATATAAGTTACTGTGATTGATGTGCAATATGTGTGCTTCTCAGGTCGCTCGCAACAGATTGCATTCGACGCAGAATCTTGTCCCATTGTTTCCTTTAGAAACTTGGCCGGATCGTACAATTGGGTCAAAAGTTATGGCGAAAATACTAATTTTAAAACTACAAAATAAAATGCCATTTTTTGCTCTTATGCTCATCCGATTTGTTTGCAACAAATTGCGTTTGGCGATAATTTTTTTTATGGATATAAACAAATATGAAAAATAAGACCAATCCACATATTGGTGTTATTTGAGATTTTTCCAAACCTTTTGAACGAACGAGAAAGGCACCATCACCGCTAGGTGGATTAATCTGGGTTTTGCCTTTCTCGTATACAAAGTATACGTAAAGGCTATATGTTCGCTCCAAAAACGAACTTTTGATTGGAGTCCCGGAGACCCATAGTGTTATATACCGATCGACTCAGCTCGACGAATTGAGGTGATGTCTGTGTGTATGTGTGTGTGTATGTGTGTGCGTATGTGTGTGTGTATGTGTGTGTGTATGTGTGTGTGTATGTGTGTGCGCAAAATAATCTCACTCATTTTTCAGGCACTTATCCTTAACCGATTTGCTCGCAACAAGTTGCATTCAACGTAGAATCTTGTCCCATTGTTTCGTATTGAAAATTGGCCCAATCGGACTATGGGCTTCGGAATTATGGCCAAAATATATTTATGTATAAGAAAAATTCTCACTCACTTTTTAGGCACTTACTCTAAGCTGATTTTCTCGCAACAAGTAGAATCTAGCCCAATTGTTTCGTATTGAAAATTGGCCCAATCGGACTATGGGTTTCGAAGTTGTGGCCAAAATTCATTTTTGTACATAAGAACACGTACAAAATTCTCACTCATTTTTCAGGTACTTATCTTTAACGGATTTTCTCGCAACAAGTTGCATTCGACGCAGAATCTTGTCCCATTGTTTCCTATTGCAAAATTGGCGGAATCGGACTATGGGATTCGGAGTTATGGCCAAAATATATTTTTTATAAGAAAAATTCTCACTCACTTTTCAGGCACTTACTCTTAGCTGATTTACTCGCAACAAGTTTCATTCGACGTAGAATATTGTCCAATTGTTTCGTATTGAAAATTGGCCCAATCGGACCATGGGTTTCGAAGCCTATGGCCAAAATATTTTTTTTACATAAGAAACACGTACAAAATTCTCACTCATTTTTCAGGCACTTATCTTTAACTGATTTTCTCGCAACAAGTTGCATTCGACGCGAAATCTTGTCCCATTATTTCGTATTGAAAATTGGCGGAATCGAACTATGGGATTCGGAATTATGGCCAAAATATATTTTTATAAGAAAAATTCACACTCACTTTTTAGGCACTTACTCTTAGCTGATTTACTCGCAACAAGTTTCATTCGACGTAGAATATTGTCCAATTGTTTCGTATCGAAAATTGGCCCAATCGGACTATGGGTTTCGAAGTAATGGCCAAAATTAATTTTTTTACATAAGAAACACGTACAAAATTCTCAGTCACTTTTCAGGCACTTATATCTTTAACTGGTTTTCTCGCAACAAGTTGCATTCAACGCGGAATCTTGTCCCATTGTTTCGTATTGAAAATTGGCGGAATCGGACTATGGAGTTATGGCCAAAATACATTTTTCAAAATCTCACTCATTTTAGTCACATATGTACCCTCAGCCGATTTGCTCGCAAGAAGTTGCATTCGATGCAGAATCCGGTCCCATTGTTTTCTGTTGAAAATTGGCCGGATCGGACTATAGGCTCAGAAGTTATGGTCAAAATACTTTTTTTTCACCAAAAGTGCGTAGATATTACTCACTCGAAAGAAACGAGAAAGGCACCATCACCGCTAGGTGGATTAATCTGGGTTTTGTTAAATATCTTTGCTGTGCATATGCACAGCACATGTTTCGAAATGGAGAAATTGCAAAAAAATAGCCTTTATGGTAAAAACAACCTAACCCCTACATACAGTCAATGTGGTGGTATGGCTATAGTGACCGCATCCCATCGCCATTTTTGTTGATATTCTAGGTTCGAATCCCGTTACGGTTATAACATTTTTGTAATTGCTTATTGAAAATTGTCGCGAAAATTGAGTGAGGCATAAAAGTGATGAAACGAAAAAAGAAATTTATCAAGTAGGCAAGATTTCACTTATCTTATATGTTCGTTCTAGAGAAAAGGAAGGCTGGGAGAAAGATGTTTTCGCCATAAATTACGAAAAAAGATTCTCCTCCGACCCGAAAATCGCTTGATTTCGTCTCATCGACACGAAAAGTACGAACCCTGTCTTTGAGTTTTGAGCTAGTGAGTTGGGAATAGCATAGCACGTATGAAAATTCGTTTGAACGAACAACCATTTAATTAATGAGTTGTGAAAAACGATAGTCTTTTCTGAAATCTGGATGATAGGCTAGTTTGGAAAACTTCTCGAAGCTATAAACGTAATTTGTAATATATTCACAAAAAATATAAATAATATAAAGGTATTTCTAGGTAAATGTTGTTTCATAAGTGTTAAGTGATTCGAGGCTATCAAAATGTTATTTAAAATGAAAACCTGTTGATATTTACAGTGATCGTTCGCTAATTGGGGCACGACCTCACCCCAACTAGCGAATGCCGTTCGCTAATTGGGGCGTTTTGACAAGCATCACTGTTGTTAACTTTTTGCATTGAACAAAGGAAAATTTTACGAGCCAAAAATTTTGCCAAACACGGAAACAAAACGTCAACGCGTTTTTGACATCGTTTGTTGAAAAATATTAGAGCATAGAACATAGTTCAATACCTAACCAATTTCAAAGACGCTTCTTTAAATTTTTATTTATCATTCCATCCGTCCGTGCGTGCATTTGATTCTATTCACGCTTTTGCAGCCCTAAAAAAGTGCAACGCTTTTTTATGCCACTCACATTCATTATGGAGTCAGCCTTATTTGAATACAATGCCCACATTTACTAGGACCTGGCATGGTGGGCCATAAGTGGAACGTCCCTTTTATTTTTTTTCTTCTCAATTGCAAAGTTCGTCAATCTTTGCCATTGTGGTACAGTGGTGATACACTCAAGGTAATTCGATCGAGATAGGTTGCACCCGTCGAAAGAATGCGACTATTAAATGTGTGTTTTATTAGGGGCATGGATCGACAGTTCTTGCTTTTTGCATAAGAGTTGCAAGATTATATACTACCCAGTCACCACATAGTCAGCTTTTAGAGTTGACGTCAGTTGAATTGATTGTCGCCTCCCGCCTGATTTATCAACCACCGAATTGCTCAGCTGATACTATCTGCACGGCGCGGACTGGTTTAGGCTGCGTTGTGAAACTCCCTTAAGGGGTGTGTCACTTTTGTCGTTGAGATCATTGGCTTTGCATGTTTGATATGAGTTTTATACCTACGTGACGGTCAGCACACACGTCAAAGCGCACGTGACACAGCTATAAATCATTGATGTTGTTGATACTTTTCAAATTGCTTGATGATCCCATATTCAAACAAGTCTAGTGCTTTTCGAATAAGTGATAGTACTATTTCGCCTTATGACAAGTCTAGTTTGTTGTTTTTAGAAATTGAAACCAACTGCAACGAATGCAAAAATTCAAATCTTAATCAAAGTTTATAAAGTGTTATAAAGATTGAAGATGTAACAAAACTAAAATGATTAATAACAAGTTTTCTGCTCAGCTTAGCTTAGACTTAAAATGATAAATAACAAGTTTTATGTAACAAAAATAAATATTAATTGCATATAATTATTGCATTTGGTAATGATACGTATTATGATTTTCAAAGAAGTAATAAAACTATTGTAATTCATTGGAAGCAATAATCGGGTAGAGCTGAAGCCTGCTTTTTATAATAACTAATCAGATGCTTCAAAGCAAGACCATGCTGAAAGCGGCTAGGTTCGATTCCCGGTTCGGCCTAGGAAATTTTGCGATTCGAAGTTTTCTTGACTTTCCTGGGCATAAAAGAATCATTGTGTTAGCCTCATGATGTACGAATACAAAAATGTTAACTTGGCTTAGAAACCTCGCAGGTAATAATTGTGAAAAAGCTTAATGAACACTAAGCTGCGAGGCGGCAGTGTCCCAGCGGGGGATGTAATGCCAAAAAGCAGAAGAAGCAGAATCAGCAAGCACGTCTATGTTTTGAAAAACCGCAATAGTGAAGAATACACAGCACACAGGCGTCATCACGCCACGTACATGCGAGGGTAATGCCACATTAGAGAGAGTGACATCGCAAATCACTCACTTCTGCGGCAATGATGGTTGCCATTTAATACCGAGCCAGTAAACGATATTAACCATCGGTGGAGGGTCTGTTTCCAATCTTCTGGCTCTCATGGCGAACATCTCATAATAGAGTTCTTAGTTCTTACGTTATGCTGTAACTAAAATTTTGATTGATAGGTTATTCGCATATCAGCGGGACGAGAAAAACACGTTTCGTGAAGTTATAATGAAAATATTATTTTTTGCATCAATATGTTTCATCTGTATAGTAGCACAGCGTGCACTAGCACAGAACAATCGAGAACGTTATAATTATAAGATTGGTTGATGAATGATAAACCAGTTTCTGGGGACCGGTAGGTTTCTCCCCGCTTTGTTGAACAAACCTTTCAGTTCAGTTTGCAAAACAACTCCAACAAACTGATAGGAAGTCTCGTATCGTCTTCTAACCACGCATTGAAATCTAACACGGCGAGGCTTCCGGTGGCTTTATGCGCGTGCCCAGAACCTGACGAAAACGATGACAAAATTCTAGCCGCCACATTTTTTTTATTAGGTAAATAGCAATCGGTAACCAAAGAAGCAATTCGATCCGATTCTAAAATGTGTACAACTTGTTGGAAAACGAACTTGTGGTGACTCATTACCATGACAGCAAATTTAACGAGCGAAACAATTGCGACCAATTTATTTCCGTCATGATTATGGACAATTTAAATGCTGCTCACCCGACAAAAACACAATGGCAGAAAATAAATTCACATTTTACGGAGCCAAAACGGTTTTACCAAAGCGCCTAACGTCACATGATTGATTTCAATATTCCTTCTAGCGGTGCTAGTGCTTTTTGGATGCATTAGAAAAGACAAACAGAAGCATTTATAAGAAAAGTCCTGGGTAGAAGTAGGATTAATTTATAATTATTTGCATCCATTCCTATTCCGGGTGGAATTCCCGGCAGGGTCCTTTTCCCAGCATATGCTCTAAAACCAAAGATAGAAACATTATTTTGACAAAACTCCTGTATGATCGTGTGTGCTTCCGAGACATCTAGTTGGAATTGAAGTTAAAGATGCAATTTCGATTTCAGAGGGCTGTGCCGCATTTCTATGACAAAAACTAAGATTTGGTTTGTCAAACTTTTTCGATTGTCAAAAATGTGTTTTGATCATTACTCCAGAACGAGGAAAGCAATCTGATCCATTTTCTAATCAAATTCTCATCCAATTCACAACAAACGCAGTACAAAGGCAACACCCTGCAAAATATTTGAAACACGATTGAGCGGTGTAATCCCTTTTCAATGGTATCAATCGAATCAATTTCCATCGCATTCAACTTGCGAATCTGCGACTGCTGACTTAAGGACAAGGCTCCCGGAATCCAAATCTAAATGCACTCGCGTTTTCGAGAGCACAGCATTCAAAAACCGGAACCTACTGCGACGCAGCAAACCTAGAATAATAAAAATGACAGCTGTGCGTGGCTTCCATTTTGAATGAGGTTCTCTTGAAAACGTGAGTGCATTTAGATTTGGATTCCGGAAGGCTTGCCCTTAAGGATTGGCTAGTGCAGAATTTCATGCCTTAGCAAAAGCTGTCACTTGAAGCTCTTTTTAATTTTATTACTCTTCATATGAATGAGAACAAATTGACAAAAAAATCTTTGAATTTGAAATATCTGCAGTTCTAAAATATCGCAACTCATTTGAGTCAAGCATTTTTGCGAACCACTAGACGAAACTGGGATAATATGCACACCAGGTACTAAACAACCAAAAACATGTGAAATTTAACAAGAAATTCATCTGTTTGGTTTTGCTCCTGCTAAAGTGACTTTTTACGTACAAATACTACATCGATCAATTCAATATCTTTGTTTTGAGAAAATGTGTGTGGAATTCTTGGAGGACCTAAGATGTTTTGATGAATATTTTGTTCTAACTTTTTTTTAGGGTCAGGAAATTAGTTTTCGATCAGTGCCTTTACTTTATCATTATCGCTGACAAAAAATCGAATCACTACCACTATTATCCACTAAAAACTAGTATATCGCCCCACCGATGATTGTAAGATTTTCTAAGTATTCTACATAAGAACCTACCAAAACCTGTATAAGAACTGGGCATATGCGAAAATGTAATTGTAATGTGTAATGTTATGTGATGTTGAGGATGATGAAGTAATGTAATTGTAATGTTTAAAATGTAATTTTCACATTTTTCAGTTCTATTACATGAAATACAAGACACGAATTGGCATCAAAACATTTTAGGATTATCGTGGCAATTCGCATGACCGAATGTTTGCATGAAATGCAATTTTCATATTGTTGCATTGTTTAACATTCGTTTTCAATAAACTGCAACGCAAGAATATCATTGTTGCTGAATTACTTTACTAGTCGGCAAAACACAAAAAAATCATGTAATCCTCAAGAAACTTTTAGCTGCAGTGGGAAGAACTGAATATTATAAGTAATAGAGTTCCTGCATAGATGGCCTTCATAGAAAATGTTTCTACAGATGTTCCAGTGATTAAGTTTTCAAAAAACAAAAACATCTTTAAGTAAAACCGTGAAGGAAGCTTGAGAGATAATAGCGAGGAACCTTTGGAAAAATAACCACGAGAGAATCAGTACAGAAATCCATAGCACAGAAACTCTCGTGGTCTGGAATGCCCACCAGAATAAAATAAAAAAAATGAAAAATTACCTGGTAGTGATACTGCCTTTCTCGCAATAAACTAAGACACTAACCTTTTTGGTTAATCGTAGGAGAGACTGGGTAAACTTGATCCCATTGGCTCATTTACGATATATGACAGCCAAAAATATATAAATTTACACGGTTTTCGCGCGTATTGTCTAAGAAACATTAAATTTACTTTCATGGATTGCGATAGTCTGTAAATTGATGTTGTTATTTATGTACAATCGATTTTTTGGAGTGTTGTCAAAAATCGAATTTTCAAATATTCGGAGGAAATTTAACCCTCTCCAAGAACTTGGTTTGAAAAAAGAAGAATGGTGCTCTCTGTTTTTTTATATTTCTTTTTTTTTCAAATTATGTAGATTTTCCGGCTTGCCGAGTTTATTCATGAACGAGTTTTGTTATGGAATTCAACAGTGTCAAATCAAGTCAAGTCTCCCAAATGATCAAGTCTCCTCACCTTCCCCGAATCAAATTCAATAATAGTCAACAAGGTTTTGCCACCTGTCGAAAGCAACTTGTTGCGAGAAAATCGTTTAAGTATTGCGATATAAAAAGTAGGTTAATATGTTTCTTATCTTTTGTGAGAACATACTCACAGACAAACAGACAATTGCTCTGTTCGTCGAGCTGAAAATAAAACAATATGGATATACGAGCCTTTTTCCTGGCCTTTGACTGGAAAAAATAAATATTATTTCTATATATTTTCTAGAATAAATTTTGACGAATTTCATGCTAGCTTCCTAGTATTAATAAAGTACTTAGCTTTTTTTAAATTATTTTGAAATAAATAAAAATAATTCAGCATCTTATGCAGGTTTTGAAAAATGTTCTGTCAGGACTCGCAAAGTAAAATTTAGGTAGCCTCATGAGTCATTAGTTATTGTTAGATACTAAGGAGATACTAATTAAAATGCAGACATTCTGACATAAATGTGTGCCCAACAAACATTTAAGACGCAAAAAGCGCTTATATAGCCAGAAATTGTCTTCTTCATTAAAACTTGTTCGACTAAAATTGTTTGTTGGGTGGATCCAGAGTCGCAGGATCAACTTTGTTCATTGATATACAAATTCCCATAGCAGCTCTATCTCTATAGTAAAATAGTGACAGAGTGGCGTCAGCAAAAGAAGTGACTGCATTCTTCTATAAGAAAAAAAAGAAACTCGAAAAACGCAAGCACAAACTTTGGCTAGATAACGTCTGAATTTATCAAGTCAGTCCCAAATTCTTGCCGGTCTAATCGTCAGACCGAAAAGCTATACGATGGTCACAACACCGTCATCAAACGAAAACATCAGTTTTTTGTCCATATATGTTTTTTTGCAACCACTTCTCGGAACGCATCATTTCTACGAAGTGCACTGGAGCCAGGAATAACCGCAACGGAATTAGCTGCAAATGACAAAAATATATCTTTTTTCATCCATCCTTTTTGGCGCCATCCGTCTTCGTTGTTAATTATTACCATCGTCATAGTTTGCAATAGGGACTTCATGGCGGCGACCTAGATACGTGTCTTTGGTAAAATTCGATTTGTATCTGGGAGATATAACGCCGAAGCTTCTTAGGGGCTGTCCATATACGTGAACAGTTTGGGGGAAAAGGGGAGGGGGGAATGACGAATGTTTACGATTTTTGAAAAAAATGTATAAGTAGTTGTTCACGCTGGGGAGGGGAATATCTAAAACTTACCAAAACCTGTCCACGTAGTATATGGACAGCCCCTTAGTGTAAAAACGTGTTATACATATCAAAGCGCACACAAGGAAATTAGGGATTATAAAGGACTAAAATTAAATTGTGATGTTGTTTTTTGCAACGCTATCAAGTTTTAAATTACTGATTTTAAACGTTCTCGGAAACTTGTTCCATAAAATTTTAAGACCTAATAGGCCACAATATTGATCAACGACTTTGCATCCCCCGACAAAGAAACATGTAATATGCTGCTAAATTTCTAAGTTCATCCCTGGCTCATATCGTGGCATTTCCTCCATTTGATGGCATTTCCCGCGAAAATCATGCTGACAGAACATGTCAGTCATGTTCGCGCGAACAAAATTCGCCTACACGGGCGCACGGGCAGTTGCAGTACACGACAAACATGGTACCGACGGGCGTCGTTGTCATTTAGTACATGCGGACAGTTCATTTCCGTACCTTCCCGTGAACAGTCCGGTGGCAGTCTCGCGGATGGTGGCGGTCTAGGTGATCAAGCGAGAACGCAAAACTGGGTGTCACTTGGTTTTGGATTGTTTTTGTTAGTGTGTACTGTGTACATAACAACAAGCTGAGCTCGAATGGTGCTTTCATCCTCTGACAAAGTCGCCGGTAAAATACCGTACCACAACATCACTTGGTAACTTGATATAACCCTGCTAAGGTACTACCTTCGTTAAGCATTCAAATTGTTGTCAACCTTGCTATGGATAAAAAGTTTTTGCAAACTTGTGTGAAATTTTATGCATCTGCATATCTAACGCTATACCATCCGGGAATCGATGCTGTACGGTAGAGCTCGGGTGACGGATGATGGAATGCTTCCGAGAAATTTCCTGAACTAATTTATGATGTTCGCGCTCGGTAGCGCTACATCAAAAGACCTCTTTTTAGTTCAAGTATGTTCATTGCCTCGGTTAAAGGACGTGCTATTTTGTGCGTTCTGTTTCTTCAACAAGCTACTGCCACTATAGAAAAACGTATTTTAATTCGCCAGTTTCAGTTAACTGTTGCATGCGAAGCCATAACTGTATGGAATGATATAAAAGTTCAATGGTTCTGAATGCAATAGAAACATAAAATTCGAATATTGATTTAGTCTTCTGAAATGTCAAGTTGAAATGGACCGAACTTTAAAAATCGCGAACAGCAAAATGGTTTGACGCAAAACGATCACAAATGTCAGCGCATTTTATCACATTTTGCGGCACTCCTCTGAACGCCTTATTCCTTATACATATAACCACTTAACAAATACGAGCGCCGAAGATCAAGATAGTGAGCTCCGTGCCGCCAATGAGTCTACGTGATCGAAATGAGCGTCGCTGCGCTTCCAGCACCCTGGCATTGTGCTACTAATACCGAGCTACTCGCGACCAACTCTGGACCAACCGGTTCGACAACGTTGTAAAACTTCCAATCGACCAGCATCAGCAACCAATCGAACAAACCACCGAGGTTTTTAATGGGAGAAGCCAAATTTTCACCATGCACGCAGTTGGTGGCAACAGCGGTGACAAAGTTTTTACTTTGCACGTGATCCGATTTATGATAAACGAATCGAAAGCTTCGAGGACATCCACGGAAAAAATGGTAACCTAATTCTGTGGTTAACATTCGATGGCCTGTAACAGAGCAAGTTGAAGTCGGAGTCATCATTTTGAAAACTACTACAGTCATGACATATATACATGACGTAAGAAACAATAAATTGAAACTAATTAAAAAAGAATACCGCGGATTATGTCGTGGCGGAATGACAACGGCGACAAGAGAGTCCCAGTTGCTAGGTTGTAATTCGCGCGCATTTTCTTTATAAGGCCAAGTTACCAAGTAGTGTTATGGTTCTTCAAGTCCCCCCTTTCGGTGGCGAACGTCGATAAAGGCTGTCTTTGGATTGATAAAAAAAAATATCTTGACGTCTTAACATAACTACAAGATGTGCTATTAATGAAGAAGTGTTATTGAATCCTCAACCCCTTTTCATCTCTTTTCAATTTAACTAACATGTCTAATAAACATAATACAATACGCCTGGTGATGATCGTCTGACGTTAATGTCCAAGTCGGGTGTTCCAATACCCGGAAAATAGGCAATTAACTTTGATTGAACTGAATTCAATGTCTATAAGACCATAGCAAGAGCGCTTTACGGTATGCCTTAAAAACCACGAATGATTTGTTAAAATAATGATCAAAATCAACACATCCGAAATTTCGAATCAAGAGATAGAAATACATCTTAATGTTTGTTTTATATAGTAATTTAACATGACGGATGGACAAAACTACCAAGGTTAATAGTTCAATACACACGGATAATCTTATTTGTATTCAAATAATCAATCTTTGTTTATTGCAATAAGCAAATTAAACACATTTCCTTTTGGTATTACTGTGTTAAACACATTGACGCACCAGCAAGTAAGCGTCTGGAATCAAAATGAGAACGATAAACTTGAATCAGACGAAGGGCTTCCGATATTAGGTCATGGATTTCTACAAGGTGTACATGAAGAAACTGATTGGTACTCAATTACTCGTATATCGAAAACATGATCTAAACTTTTCAGAAAACAAAACACGGAAAGTAACGTAGTGCAGAAACAATTCCCGTGCACACAACAAGACCATGCTAGCTTTAAATCCCGATCTTGTTCAAACCGTTTTTAATGATATATTTTGCCTTTCTCGTATTCTAAGTATACGGAAAGGCTATAGAGCTGCTTTTTTTATTTGTAACTACTCAATAGAGAACATAAATTGTAGTTCAAGAAGAATAACAAAGGAACGAAAAACATCATATGGATGCTACATACGTCTAAGAACATAGCAAAGAAACAACTGAGCACATTGACCAATGGATCCATTGACCAATGCCAATTCCATAGAAATAATTCAAATTTTAATCACATCGCATCAAAACTAAATACATATTTCAGCAGCACACCCCGTACATGACATCAAGATGCATTCGATCACCTCTTCGGCGGCTACAGTTTTGTTTAGTAACTCTCACTCTCCCTTTTTACGCGCGGTACAGCCCCGTTGCATCCAAACATGCAGCGATGCAGCATGCACTGGACAGTGGACACACTATATGGACAGTAACCGCTCGATAGGCACTCATTTCCGGCAGCATTTCTTGCGATCGATCTAATGATTAAATTCATTTAGTGCAGCACCATCGGAATCACTGGAATTCCAATCAGGTTTCACTTGGCGACGGTTGACAGTGACAAGTCAATTCCGAGGTGCAATTATACGACAGATTACGTCAGTTTCAGATTAGACTTATTTGGCTAAAACTTACATTTGAATCAGTCAATCGGTTATCCGAGCTTTACTCCAGAGAAGAAAAACGGCTCTGTATCGTCTTCGTAGAGGAACAGCTTTTAGAATAGAAACTCTTTAAGTGGTTTGGCCGTTCGATGGACTGCCTTGCCGGAACACACGATCTTGATGACCTTTTAACGGTTCTAAATTGCTAGTTTTCGTTCTGTCTCGCTTGGGGAGTTTTCAACGCACTTCTCTTCGGTTACTGTTTTTTACTTGAATGTTCATAAAACTTTTGCACTTCTAGTACAAGCCTTATGCCTCACGTGAAACAATAAAATTGCTTAACTTGATTACAGTCATCTTGGATGACCGTCGTAGCAACAAAGACGTAAGATAATTGAGAGAACCGCCACTTCTCACAATTCGCTGTATGCGATCCACACGGCTGCGACCGTATGTTACAGATTTTTTTCTGGATCTCCGGGTGCACTAAATTGTTTCCGTCACTTACGTCTTTCCTGCTTGTGTGCTTGATAAACGATGTGCTTCCAATTTTTTTCCTGAAGGAAACTTCTTTTCCCTCCAATGCACGCACGAGTTCAAACCGATAAATTTAATTCTTTATTATCCTTCTCGCCTCCAGCACGTTATTACTATGCGCCGGATACACTTTCTATATACTCTTGGTAATTCTCGCAGCACACGGTCGCAAATCAGTCGAGTCAACAGAGAAAAAACCGCGATCTATACTTTTGCAGTGAGCCTTGAAACGATTGCATCAAAATAAGCGAAGACCGATCGTTTAAGCTAATTTTATTGGTTTAAAAACTGTCGCTTTTAAGTACTTGTTTCATCAATAAGCGCGAAAGGATATTTATCAATTGTGCACGATTGTAGTGTGCTCGCTCTGTATTGTTTTAAAAGCAAACTGCAATTAAACTTCTGATGTTGATTATGTATACTTTGTGGCGGTAGATGATCACTGCTTCCTAACCACGTTGTGTATGTTCTGTTTTTCCTCCTTTCCTTGTTAAGTGATGTTTATTGCACTTTGGTTAGCACTGTGTGCCTAAGGGCTTCTCTGTGTTGTGCTGCAGTAGACTTCTCGGATACAACTGAGCCGACAATTTTATCTTTTTCTCAACTTATACTTTTCTTCTCATTTGATCATTTATTTGATTCACACTTCTCCGGGCCCGTCTCCACGTTCTCCATTGACGGCGCCTTTCTGCTCCATTCAACGTCTGACTGGTCTGTAATATCGTTTCTTATCGTTTAGATTCTCTCCTTCACTTGCGTCGTCTCTCGGGAGGTGCGCTGCTGTGTGTATATTTTTTGTATCACTCTGCCATCGTATCTCTTACCTTATATTCTTTTACCCATTTACCGCCCCACAAGTTTGCCTTTTACAGCTGTATTGCAGGCAACACAGTCGTAACACTCTGTCCGCAGCAAAAGCAACAGTTTCCTCCCATAAACTGCTGTCGCACTTATCCAACACTCTCCAACTATGCTCGCAACATTCTCTTTGCTCTTTAAGCTCACTCTCGTCGTCGCAGCCTGTTCGAAAATTTCCCACCAAAGTAAAACACCGAGACAAGGGAAAAAAAAACTTATCACCATAAATAAGATAACGAATTCACTTGTTCGGCTCTTTTACATCCGATCTACATTAATCTTATTACTCCTTAACCCCACACGCGTGCACTTTTCTTCAGGTTTCCGTTGTATTATAAACTTGATTACGCATATGAAAAGGTTGCTGGTAAACGACGAATCAATCATTTTCCGCCTAATCGTGCGATATTCGATATTTTTCAAAAAAGAAAACTCGCCATGCACTCGTTTCAATTGCTAACTGTGTAGTACGAATTTTCAACGCGATTAATTTGACGAGTCAGGCATAAGTAGGTATGTGTTCACTTGTTGCACTGTTCTTAAGGACTAAGCCGAAGCATTAGCTGAATTTAGAGCATACAGCCCGTCGGTGCGTGCGTTTGATCGGTTGTCGATATATGTAGCGCAAGAAACAGCAGCGATGACGACGTTGTCGTCGACAGATGCATATGACTTGCAATCGAAACAGTGCGGTTGGTGAGAGAAATAGGTAGGCATATGCTTTAATGAGAGAAACGAGTTTTCCCGAGAGAAATACGATCGGGAACGACCAAAGGCCTACACAGCATACATATTGCATACAACATGCAACTCAAAATTACGACAAATGCAGTTATAACAGCTTAGTCAAATGGAGCACTGCGTACCGACATATGTGTATTTATGATGCATGTCTACGAATTTGTAAGTAGTCGTGTGTATGCAATGCACTTCATCAACGTGATATGATCTGCACGGTGCACACGACAACATTACATCGAGGGACGATAAGATCATTTGGGTACACCCAATCTAATTGGGAAAAATCTAATAAGAAACTGTTTAACTGATTGCATTATGTTATCCACCATGTACAGTTCGATTGTCGGTTCAGTCTGCATAGTAGGGGAACTGGGGGTAGGACGCCCACGTTAAGGAAAATGCCATTTTTATCAATGAAAACCACCATTTCAGCCAGTTTTCATCAGCGCATACTGAAGAACAGCATATCTGCGACTGACTACCGATAACAGATATCTAATTGTCCATTTTATTGCACAGAAATTTGATTTTTAAAAGCACCCGAAAAAATGATTTTGAAACCATGCGGGGAGAGATGCGCCAGTGGATGGGTTAAAACGCGCATGTGTTTATCGTACTGATTTTCATTTTAATTGCCTACATTATGGCAATTAACCGAATGTTTCAGCTGTTTCGGTCATACGAAATGAGCATGGGCGTAATGCCCCACACCGACCTCAGAAGTTTGAAGGCCCATAAAATCGTTTTAAAACCATTTTTGACGACGATTTCGTGTGGAACATAAAGAACACGAGTAAGCAGCATGGCTCATGGCTCAATTATTAATTTATCAATGTATAACAGCGACAGAAAGACTAAATTCCACCGAGCTAGAATTGCATCAAAACACGCAAAAATCGTTTTTTCGAGTTTTTCATGTATAACTAGAGAAAAATCATGAAATATATGTATCCAATGGCAATATTTTTCATTGCTTTATCGTATAGACTATTGAAAATAATCAAAATGGGGATATTTAACCTTATTCAGGGGTGGCGCGTTTTAACCCCTATGGGCGTGCTACCCCCACTTCCCATATTCTGGTGGGAAACGAATCTACAACAAAAAGTTGAAAGACAAATGAAGTCGAAAGACTGAAGAAGGTCGAAATGTAAAAATTTTGTGATTTTGTAGAACAAGAGAATCTATTAGATTCCATGCTTTTCAATTTGAACTTTAAAGTAGATTTACTTTCGACCTATTGCTATTCAAACATCAATTTTCATTGGGAAATGTCAAGTAAGATTTATATACTTTCATCACTGATCAATAATTAACGATTTTACCAAATTTTCATTTTTTTTTACGTCAATACAGAGCATACTTTATCTCCTTGATTATAATTATATTTACTATCACATGTACTTTAGATTAGTAGAGTTATGGTCAAAAGTGGTACGAAAGCCGCCACTTGATTCCAATGAGGTTGCAACCGCAAAACCCAGGATGATGATAAAATGAAAATCTAATCTAACATCAAGTTAATGGGCATGAGCCTGAGCATTTTGACCGCACAATTCGTAGTTGCTACTCCGTGATTGACTAGAACTTGTACAGAGAACACAACAAATTGGGCTTGTTACTAGCTACCCATTCTCAATGTACACGTTTCGGGAGCTCAAATATCTAAAGTCAATAACGGCGCCGGCCACGTCCTTACGGTCATATAAGAAGGGAAGGATTGTTAGTCCGACTCTCGTTGCTACTAGAGACCGAGTATGCCTCTGCATCTCCACGATTGTCTTGGGATAGGATATGGTTTTAGTTACAAAGGATAATTTATCTGGATTCACTTCGGTAAGTGATGCGATCTATGGGATGGGAAATAACACTCTCGCTGTCTGAAACTTTCACTTTCTGATTTATTCACTCACCCGCGCAAAGCAGAACAAAACTACGGCGACCGGCCGATCGTTTTTCAGTCCGCACAAAGCAAAACTAAATTTCGACGACCGGACGATCCGCTTACTGGAGACACACGACTGGACAAGAAACAAACTTTCACATTCCGATTCATTTACTCACCAGCGCAAAGCAGAACAAAACCACGACGACCAGAAAATCGTTTTGCGTTTTGCCTTCCGCACAAAGCAAAACCAAATTTCGACGACCGGGGCCGATCCACTTACTAGAGAAACACGACACGACTGGCGTTGCGCTATCAGCCTAATCAGTTTCACCGGAAAACCATGTTTAGACATTATCTGTATTTGCACATTTCTTTAATTGAATCGCACGCTGCTGTGATGTCAATGAACAGATGGTGGATCTATAAATTGTACCTACTCCCGGAGTTTGTCAAAGATCATCAGCAGGCTAAACATTTCATCCTTCGTATCGGCCTGCGTAGTATTCGCCAAAAAAGCACTCCTCGAACAGTGACAGTCTGTTAAACAGAAAATATGGCAGAATTTTGTATGCCGAGTTTAGATGATTAATTAATCTGTAATTTGTGCAATCTAGTATGTGCTTTTGGTGTTGGACAACGTCTTACCCGGAAATACTGGGTGGCATTTTAGAATCTAAAATTGGAGAGCGTCTCAAAATCATGAGATTAAAAACGTTTTTAGTACCTTTATCCTTCGATGGACAACAGAGATTTATATACCAATCGACTAGGAAGCTTTCCAGCAATTTACCAATTTCATTGAAACTTTTGTCTATTTACGATAAACTATTGAAAATTTCAATTATTGATAAACACAGTAAGAATTTCAAGCATTCCCAATTGTCTCTGTACATAAAATGACTTAAATCTCGCATAGAGATGTCGAAAATTAATCGATTTATTGTTGTGATAATCGATTAATTTTGAATCGATTACTCCCCAACGAATAATCGATAAGAATCGAAAGTAATCGATTAGTTACTAATCGATTAATCGGGATTTTACGACATCATTAAGATGTCGCAGATTGGTCGACTACTTCGATCAATCGATTCATCGTTATGATAATCTATTCCTACCCAACGATTAATTGATTCAATAATCGACAAGAATTGAGAGTAATCGATTAGTTACTAATCGATTAATCGGGATTTTACGACATTTCTAAGCTTGCATGTCATTTATATTCGAAAGCGTTGTGAAGATCGGACACGAAATACACCCGATTCTGTTTTTACACGGATTTTTAGACAGCCTCGACGCTCTCGGGGTGTAATGTCGTCACAGCATTGGCGTTTGGAGACGGTAGAAAGTTCTAGAATCACAAGCGCGCATCGGAGAAAAACGCTGCGATAACTTATTTGTTGCTGCTAGTGATTAATAAGAGGTCTTCCTTAGCCGTGTGGTAAGATGCGCGGCTACAAAACAAGACCATGATGGGTTGGTTACTGGGTTCTATTCCCGGTCCGGTTTAGGAAACTTTCAGTTTGGAAATTTTCTCGACTTCCCTGGACATTAGGGTGGTTCAAAAAATCGATTTTGCTCCACAGCGCTCATCTGATTTTTCATCATGTTCTGAGTGTCCTCTGAAAATTTGAGCTCATGTGGATTAAAACTGATTTAGCACAAGCCGTTTGAAGTTTGCATGCAAATTAGCATACGGAAATTTATTTTTTCATTGTACTGTTAATGACGCTTCCCCATTAAGCGCAGGTTAAAAGAAAACCTACACAGCTAAGAGGAATACTCAACAGCTTTCACCCAACGAAAACCGCATGTTGATAAATCGCCCCAATAATTAGTAATCGATTTTAATATAGGTTACGAATCTTTAGTCATGATCGTCAAACTTCTTTGAGGGCATCACTGAAACGTGTAGTGCAACATAGTGGCCTGAATTTGTGTGTGATACCTTTCGCACCACGAGCAGCAATGCTTCCTGTTGGGGAGTTATGCAATTAACTCCAGAAAACCACAGTATAGATTAAATTCGATTACTAAATATTGGAACCTTAATTAAGATGCGGTTTTAGCTGAGTGTAAGCTCTTGAGTATTCCTTTTTTTAAACCGGTTTTCTTTTAGCCTGCTATTAATGAGGCAGCGTCATTAACAATATAATGAAAAAAAAATCTCTCTATACTAAGCTCAAATTTTCAGAGGACACTCAGAACATGATAAAGAATCAGATGAGCGCTGTGGAGCAAAGTCTATTTTTTGAACCACCCCACAGTGTTTTCTAACCCAGGAATTCGTGATCGAAAATGTTTTGACCATGAAAAGTTGATTTTAGAGGCTCAGTGACTTTGGAGAAAAGTTTCAGTATGTTAAGCCCCATATTTCGGAAAATTTTTTTTTTGGCTAATCCCCCTAAAAGTGAGATGGAAATTATCTTTTCACCAGTTATGAAGATACATCATTGGTGTCTTCGAGAAAGTTGTAGAAAAAGTTTCTACGAAAAATTTTGCTATATAAACTTTATTTCTATCTGCTATAGAAGGCGAGATATGGGTCGTTATTTATGAACGACCATCAAAAATCAGGTTTTTCACGATACTTTCGTAAATATATTTTTTAGATTTTTCAAATGTTCTACAAAGATATCCGTCGCGATAAAAAACATGAACCTTTCGAAGACAGTTTCTTCTTATTTTCAATATTGACGAAGTTATTGACGATTTTTTGTTCAAAAATAAGGATTTTGACATTAACTGCATACATGTAGGGGCAAAATGGGGCAGAATTTTAATTAGTAGATTGAAAGTATAATTCAAGTACTAACGGTTGCATTGCAACATATATGTGACTTAGCTAGCCGTTAGTACCGTATGGATATGTTTTCTTCTTCTTCTTCTTGTAACATATGAAAAATGAATTGGTGTGTATTCCGCATAACTAAGAAACGGCTGGGTTAAAATTTCTTCATCACAACTTCCGATGGGTTTACATAATATTTTCTTATGTAAAAACCACGACTTAAACTGAAAAAATATGAAAAATTCAAATTAGAATTTGTATGGGTATTTTGTATAGGCACATCATAACACGCATTCTCACCTACTGTGCAAGACAACGTCTGCCGGGTCATCTAGTTCATGATACAAACACTTGCGCCAGACCTATGTCTTTTCTTAATGTCCAAATTTTGAAAATGATTATCGAATCGACGGATATTTTACAGAGGAATACCAATATATCGGGATATTGGTATTTCCAGAGAATTCTAAATGAAAAGAAATAAACTAAAATTTTTGGAACACTTTTCTGTTAACCTGTTTTGCAATATTGTAATGTTTTAGACGTAGCAAACCGGCTTTTTATTATTCCGGGATATTTCGAAAAGTAAATAGGTAGAACAAATACCTTTGAATTGTTTACATAAAATTATATTTAAACTTATGATGTTTGAGGCGTCACTAACCATAGTTTCCATTCAATAAAGAATACTGATTTACCCGATACTGCAGTTCCTCTGATCAACATTCCTGGCTGTATGGTGATTTCTAAAATAATACAATTTGCCCAAATATACTGGGGTCGCTTTTTACGTGACTTTTTGATGATTTTTTTTTATTTACGCGTTTTTTCTTCCTGCGGAATTTGAAATTCATGTCAGTTCTGTATAACATCCATCCATAATCATTTAGAAAATTTTGTATTTGGCTAAATCATAGGTCTGGCGTAAGTGTAAAGACTAAAGTTGACCCTGCAGACGTTGTCCTGCACAGTAGGCGAGAATGCGTGTTGTTATCTTCCTTTTAAAATTTCTATACAAATTTTATTTTCAATTTTTCATGTTTTATCCAATTTTAGTCGAGATTTTTACATGAGAAAATATTCTGTAAATCCGTCGGACATGTTGATAAACAAATTTGCTGAAGAAATGAGGAAAATCTATCCAGCCGTTTCTTAGTTATGCACAGTAAGGGATCGTTCAAAAATTTCGTCCATCGTTTTTCGGCATTTTCGACCCCCCTCCCCCCTGTACGTACGTGTGTCATTTTTATTTTGGCGATTATTTTGGTTTTTCTTTTATGTACACTATTTTTACAATAACATAATGAGTTATGTCCCTTACTAACAGTTTGAATATGTTTTTTAAATGCAAGTTGTTCCTAAAATGCTTTCAGTATTTTTTCTTGTGAATGGACGTCACAAAAGACGAACCCCCCTCCCTCCCCCTGTCACAAACTGTCACAAAAATGTAACCCCCCCCCCTCAAACCTTGGACGTAATTTTTGAACGGCCCCTAAAGACCATTTCATTGTTATATATATAACAAGAATAAGAAGAAAAAGATGTTCATACGGCACTTATGTCAAGCTATGTCACATATGTGTTGCAATGCAACCTTTAGTGCATGAGTTAAACTTTCCATTACCTAAATAAAATTCTGCCCCATTTTGCCCCTACATGTATGCAGTTAATGTCAAAATGCTCAATTTTAAACCGAAAATCGTCAATAACTTCGTCAATATTGAAAATAAGAAGAAACTGTCTTCGAAAGGTTCATGTTTTTTATCGCGACAGACATCTTTGTAGAACATTTGAAAAATCTAAAAAATATATTGACGAAAGTATCTTGAAAAACCTGATTTTTGGTGGTCGTTCATAAATAACGACCCATATCTCGACTTCTATAGCAGATAGAGATAAAGTTTATATAGCAAAATTTTTCGTAGAAACTTTTTCTACAACTTTCTCGAAGACACCAATGATGTATCTTCATAATTGGAGGAAAGATAATTTCTATCTCACTTTTAGGGGGATTAGTCAAAAAAAAATTTTTTCTAAAATATGGAGCTTAACATACTGAAACTTTTCTCCGAAGTCACTGATACTCTAAAATCAACTTTTCATGGCCAAAACATTTTCGATCACGAATTCCTGGGTTAGAAAACACTGTGCACCCTACTGGACATATAAAAGTATCATCGTGTTAGTCTAATTATATACGAATTCAAAAATGGTTACTTGGCTTAGAAACCTTGTAGAACACTTGAAGTGCTTGTAGAACACTTGAAGAACACAGAATTTGCGAGGCGGCAGTGTACTAGTGGGGGATGCAATTCCAATAAGGAGTAGAAGAAGAAGTGATTGGAATTGCATATACACAGGATTCTGTTGGACTGGTGGTGAATGCGTCAAAGACAAAGTACATGCTTTTGGGCGGAACCGAGCGCGACAGGGCCCGCCTGGGAAGCAGTGTTACGATAGACGGGGATACCTTCGAGATAATCGAGGAAGTCGTCTACCTTGGATCCTTGCTAAACGCGGCGGCGTTTGTCAAAATTTTGGCCGGCGGTGGCGTGAATCAGCGGGGCGATTTTTTCATTACGATTTACTAAGATTTTTTTTTTTGCATTTTTTCGGGATATTTTGAAGACATTAAATGAAAAATCTTTTGAATTTCGCATGAAAAATCAAATGAACTTCTCCAGAAAAATCTATAAGTTTTTCCATAATTTGGAAAATATTTTCGAGCAATCTTTGGAATTACCAAGAGAAGGTCTTTGTAATTCCCAAATAAAATTGTTTGAATTTTCAGCAGAAAAATCGTCGCAAATGGATGAGAAACTTCAGAATTTTCACAAAAAAACGTTCTTAACTACTACAGGAAAAACTTCAGAAATTTACAAAAAGTTCCTTGTCATAAGACGAGTTTGTACAATCCCATTGAATTCCACCACTTGATTGTATCTTGACAGACACGTATTTCGACCTCAAAAGTAAGGCCGTCTTCAGTGTCTCGTACTTGACTCGACTTCGACTTCGAAGTAAGGCCGTCTTCAGTGTCTCGTACTTGACTCGACTTTGACTTCGACATTGACCGCAAGCGACACACGGCCGAACTGGTAATTTGGCCCAAATAGTCGTTTGCCCTAACAGGTCGTTTGGTCGAATAGGTCATCAGCCCAAAAATGCTGTTTACCCGAAATGGTCGTTTGGAAGAATGGAATATTTGTCCGAAAATATAGTTTAGGCCAACAGGTTATACGGCCAAATGTCAATAACTGGAGGGGTAATTTAATCCAAAATATCCATCCATTTGGTCTATTAACATTTACGTTGAAAAGGCTAATTGTCAAACGAACCTTGGAGGAAATTTCATAACTTCTCTACTTTTTAAGTTGATACTGACCTTTACGCAAAAAGCCATCTAACCAAATCCCATTAAGCCGAATTGATATTCGGATAAACGTCTTTTTGGCAAAATGATCAATTCAGCCGAATAACACTTTTCAAAGAAGGTTGCAGAAAGTACATTTTTGGGCCAAATGGCTCTTTCTACAGAATGACATTTTTTACCAAACGACATTTTTGGTCAAATGATCTATATTCGGTCAAACGACTTTTTCATTCAAACGGCAAATTCAGCCAAATAGTTAGGGTAAACAACTTTTTACAAGTCTGCCAAAATTTTCCTTTTGTCATTGCCACAGCCATTGCTTTCAGCCAAACTACATTTTCGGTCAAACTAGTTTTGACCTGATAACAGTTTCCGTGAAGTTTTGCTAAATGGTACCTGGTTAGATGTCTTTTGGCCTAAAGGCCAGTATCGACTTCAAAATAGAGAGGCCATGGAATTTTGTTCAATGGTCAATAGACAAAAAGACCATTTCGCCAAACAAATGGCCATTTCTGACCATGTTACCCGTGCAGTACGAGAATCAGTCATTGAAATTTGGTCGTAGACCAAATGACTTTTTCCATTCTGTCAAAAAACTGTCTCTGCAAAATGGCATTTTTGGCCAATGATCGTTTCGGCCGGACAACCTGGTAGAGCAAACGGCTTTTTCGGCCAAATTTCCAGTTCGGCCGTCTGTCGCTTTCGGTCAATGGAACTTACCAAGAATTTCTAATCGAAAATAGAAAGAATTTTCTGAAGAAATCCAAAAAAATCCTCAAAAATTCCGAGCATTTTTTCGATGTTTTAAAGTTGGCTATGCCAAACTAGCCGTTTAGTGATGAACTTCTCCCTGCGAAAAAAATCACTCTAATAAAGGATAAAAAACTAACCGTCTTATATAATCTAGATTGGGGAAGTCAACGTAAAGCATCTCTTTTACCAGTCACAATTTTCTGTGTGAATTTCAAAGAATACTCAACAGAAACTCAATAGGAACATTCCGTGGATATTCCGAACATTTTCCTATAGAAATGTGGAACAGCTTCTCGTTAAAAATCCGAAGAGATTCTTATGTAAATCCCAAACAACTTTTCTTGGTACATCCAAAGAGCTCCTCTTGGTAATTCCAAAGAGATCTCGATACTTGAAAGTAGTTTCCGTGGAGAATCTTAAAATAATTTTCGAATAACTATTCTGGAAAAACTGGAAATCTTTCGTTAAAATTTTGAGGCGAAAATCAAAAGATTCCCCCGTTATTGTCTTGAAAATATCCAAAATGACCAATTCAGCCTAACGACACTTTCGACCGAAAGTCCTTTTCGACCAAACGACTATTTCGGCCGAGAACATATTCACGATTTTTTTAGCCAAAGGAACTGTTCGACCAAATGACATTCTCGGCCAAATAACTTAAGGCTGGATATCCTAGCGAAACCTGAAAACATAATGAGATCATATAGAAAACATATTTTGATTTTGACATCAAATTGAGTCATAATTCGTTTTCAAATATGTATAAATCATTATGATTGATTACATATTTTAATCTCATTTTGCTGCAGATTACTAAATTTTATGATATGATATCAAACTGTGTTTTATTTTGTTATCGGAAACCAATATGAAAATAAGTTTTCGATTTGCTCTCATCGACAGCAGGAATAGTTTATTATTTAATGTCACAATAAGATATTTCTGCTATTACGTTTTGTTATTTTAGCCGTTAAAACGACCAAAAAGATATCAAATTAAGTAAACATAATGGATGATTTCACAACATTAAAAAAAGTAATCGGTTTGCCCGGGAAGGCTTCTACCAAATGAATCATTTGTTTGAGAAACTGCATAAGTCCATTTTACACAATTTTGAGAAAACAACAAAAAACTGTTTTTGAACAAATTGGCAACGAAACTTTCGATTTCCTTGATACAGATTAGTAGCTTTTGGCAAAACTCAACACCCTGGGGCACTTTCAGTGCAAAAACTGTAAGCAGTACTCCATAATCGCTCTTCAAAGTGCGTGGACATATGCAGTTTCTCAAACAAACGAAAAAAAATTCATACATTCCTGAACAAAAATTTTTTTTTCGTATTTTTTGCCAGAATACGTATTTTTGGAAGAGGATTTAGAATATATAAAAAACCTATTTTGGCCAAAAATGTTACATATGCAGTTTCTCAAACAAACGGTTCAAATAGTCTTTTCGGTTAAACGACATATTCGGCCTAACAACTTTCAGCCTTGTGGCTTTCTGCGAACGACTCTTTTCTGTTTAAAAATTTAATTTCAATTAGATTTTTTTGAATTTCAACGAGAACTCCATCGCAACTTTCACGCTTAGTTTTTACGGAGAGCTTTTCAAAATTTCAACAAGATATTGTATGGAATTTTCATGGAAATAATTGGTATCTTCACGATAAATTCTCTGGAGATTCAACGTGATGTTGTAGAGATCTATCAGGAAATTATATGGAAATTGCACTGAATCTTTGGAGTTTCCACTGAAAATTTGAATCGGCGTGGAAAATTTTAGATCAGGGCGTGACAAATTTGAAACGGCGGCGCGCCGATGCAAAAATGTCGGCGACGGCGGCGTGCCAAAAACTGTCGGCGGCGGCGGCGTGGCGCGGCGGCGCACACCTCTATGTGTGGTGGCGAAGAATGAACCATGAGCTCGCCCAGCTCTACGGCGAACCCAGTATCCAGAAGGTAGCTAAAGCCGGAAGGGTACAATGGGCAAGGCATGTTGCAAGAATGCCGGATAGCAACCCTGCAAAGATGGTGTTCACTTCCGACCTGGCAGGTACAAGACGGTGTGGAGCGCAGCGAGCGAGGTGGGCTGACCAGGTACAGAATGACTTGGCGAGCGTGGAGCGCATTCGAGGATGGAGAGATGCGGCCTCGAACCGTGTAGTGTAGCGTCAAATTGTTGATTCAGTGTTGTCTGTTTAGATTAAGCTAAATAAATGAATGAACAGATGAATATAAATATGCGAGACTCAAAATGGTAGCCAATAGTCAAAAGAAGGAAAAAATTTACAATAAAATATTATCAGGTAAAATACAAATAAATATAGATGTGCATAAGACATAACTTTAATCTTTTCTCCCTTTGACCTTTGTCCTACAACCAATTTGACGTTTTGTCCCTTCGACCTTTGGTACCAGCTAATTTTTGTAATTTCTATTCTTTGTCCCTTTGACAATTCGTACTTTCAACCTTTCGTCCTTCGACTTTTTGCATCGATCTTTTGTCCCTTCGACCCTTCTGACCATTCGTCGTTTCTACCTTTCGTCCTTCGACATTTTGATACATATTTTTTTATTTCGACCTTTTGTCCCTTCGATCTTTGTGCCTTCGACCTTTTGACCTTCGACCTAATGTCCTGCGACCTTTTGTCATACAACCGGAAGGAATAATGCCTTTTGATGGAATGATTATATGGAAGATGGAAGAGATAATGCCTTCACTAGTGAACACGTTTGCCAGGTATAATACAAAGGGGTAATGGTAATGGATTATTAAAGAAAACGACTGAAAAAAGCAGGAAGGCAAGAAAATGAGAATCTCTTCATTATAAAAATTCGCCTGCCAGAGTTTGTAAGGGGCAATTGCAATTTTCAAAACTGTTGCTATTCTAAGGGCCTTCTTAGTCGTGCAGTACAGTAAGATGCGCCGCTATAAAGCAAGACCATGCTGAATGTGGCTGGGTTCGATTCCCTGTCTGGTTTAAAAAATTTCTCGATTTCTGTGGCCATACAAATTTCATCGTGTTAGCGTCACGATATACGAATGCAAAAAAAAATTGAGCTGCTCTGAAATACTAATCAGCTTAATGCAATATTCCGTACTCCAACACTCCAAGAAATAGTACAATCAAATGTTAAAGCGCGAATGGTTACATACCGAAGAATTTTATTCCACAAAAAAGATTTCGGCGAAATGGTTTTCGGTGAAAAGTTATACAATCGTTTTGAGGTCAGCGTATTTCTAAGATGGTTGTATACCATTACGCCGAAAAATGTTTCGCGGAGTTTTTTCGGGGCAACAAAAAAATCTGAAAATTTGGAGGATTTCCTAAAAACTCTTTAAACCATCCGAAGAGTTTTTTGATTTTGTTCCATTTTAATATCGATGTTTTATTATCAAACCTCCCCCTCCCCTTGTCATTTCCGAGACTAGTAGAACATTCAATTATTATTAATTAATATTTGTAACGGCCTAATATGCGAATTTGCCTGCCATTCATTTGTTTACGACAAACCTATGCCATTTGTTAAAAGACATTTCGTCGAATAACATTTGTTCGGAGGAATATTACATCAAAGGGATAATTCATCGAAAAATAGCCACAAATCCGTTTTTAATAAGCTGAATATGGAAACAACGATAGAGTAACCAAACCAACATTTTTTCTTCGCCATTTTTGTTCTACAGATGATAAACGGGAACTTCCTGTCATTGTTATAATTGAATGCAAATAGAGTAAATCTCCCAATATAAATGAATGGGTACCAGCGTCATACATCATTTCCCAACAATAGGATTACGTTTCGTCATAAAGGGGGATTTTTCCGAAACATTTTCTAGACAATCCGGTATCTACGTCGTCGTCGTCGTCGTCGTTATCTGTGATACAAATTGCCTCTCACATAAGCAAGAAACAGGTGCCGTGCAGTAGCTTATCCAATGCGCAACTTTGCACTGTCACTGTTACAAACGATAATCGTACGATAAATTTAATTGAAGTGGTTATTAATCGATAGTAAACGATGCATAAATCAGTAGCTTAGATTAATAAACTACTTGGCTGGGGCAATAATTATTTAAGTGAATCACGTCATGTGTGTGTAATACAGATTGTTTGTTTTCAAGAGCGGGAATTTATTTTTCTTTGAAATCTAATGTTTTCGAGTGGATGATTCGTTATTGATACTTGCAAGCTTTTAAAGGTGCGTAGCGGAATTACTAATCACTTATCGGCAAAATTCTTTCAAGTAAATAAATTCCCTTTCATCTAATAACACAACGGATATCAATTGTTGCATCAGAACTAACAATCGCAGTTAATTTAATTTACGCCAGTAACGCTGATTACAGTTATTTAGGCAGGGATATTGTTAACACATTACGACCAACGCAACGATGATTATTGACCTTGCAGCACCGAATGGAATAATTTTGCCATCAATGGGAAATGCAAGCATGGAAATTTTACAAGGGTTGAAATTACTCAGGAATCTTACTGCCGGTCAGACAGCAATTAACTCATTTTTTTGCCCATGAATGGGGCTGAATATCAGTTTACAGCTTATACTGCAATACACGTTTCAAGTGTCGTAGGATATAACCCAATAGACTGAAAGTCTAGAAACGGTTTTATTTGCAGACGATGACGTCAGTGAAATGTACAACACAGCCACGAATAGTAATTTTATCATCAGCTGATCCAGCTTAAATATATTTTATTTTTATGCACTGTTGAAACCTCGGTTGTGCGTAAGTTTTCACCTTAACCTACAAGCTTCAATCATGATGCCGACCTGGGTGCACTTTATTGGCCTATGAGGAGGAGACAACAGTCGTTCTCTACATAGTTCGGACCCATTTTACACTCTTTGAAGCATTATCCGCCCAACACGATATAGATGCGATTTCGTAGGCTCTTGGAAGACAAAAATCATTCTACACCCCGAAAATAATTATAACACATTCGCAGATTTTTATACAAAATGGTCATGTTTGAGGATCAAAATCTCGATTTCTAGTTATCAGATTGAAGACATTTTTGGCATCCCAGCCTAATATAGCATAGCATAGCATAGCATATGTGATTGAACAAATCGTGGGTGGCTATACAATGCTCAATTGAGCAATCTACTGTATATTGTCGCAAATTGGTACTTGGAATTAGTACCTTTTCATATACAGTAGCAGCTGTATACCTGGCCACGTCCTTACAATCACGGAAGGAAGGGACGGAATGTTAGTTCAACATCTACTAGTGAAGATGCAGGGAACCCATACTACCTTCATAGATGTCTCGGGAAGGAAAATTTTGTGTTAGTGGGTAAGGTGAATAATAGGGAGCTCTATTCGACAATATAGAGCGTTTGTCAATAACAGTATATGCTGAAAAAATATTAAAATAGGGGAACCGCTCCTTGAATTCATACCATGTACCCAAATCAGTACCATTCGAAAACAAAGAATTGATGCGCAAATTGTTTTGTTTCTCATTTTTGGGATCGCAGTGAGCACGCCGGATAACAACAAAACACGACACAAATTGAGCCAAAATAGCCTGTTTTACGAATGTTTTTAAAATAGGAGCATGTTATTAATAATGGAACAGATACCCTATATTCACCAATTTACTTATGAACCGTCCAAAGGAGATCCAAGTAACCTGGATTTTACAAATGTTTCGCATAATATACAAAACACGTTAACCGCACACTTATTCACCGAACATTAAAATCAGAAACAAAAACTCGGATTTTACGAATGTTCTAAATCCTACCTGAAACACGTCCGATCACGCACCAATTGTTTACTCACTCGGCCGCGCGAACTACATATCTGCTTACTGAGCAGAAACACGACAAAACAGGCACTCTTTTGGCATCCCAGCCTAATATGACCTAAAATTTTAATAATAATGTTCACTGAAAAGGCACATTTCGGTTGGAAATAATTATAAAGCCACTCCACTTGTATGGAGCTTTATATAAAAGTGGTGGCTTTATAATTATTTCGTATGTACGTACTGTCGAGATTTACCTGTATAATTGAATGATTATGATGATAAAACATTTTTTCAAACATGTAATGAAATAAACCAGGTGTCTCAGGATAAATGTCACTATTTTGTACACTTTAACTTTTAATTAAGAATATGATACCTGGAAATGAAATTGTTCATATTCGATTGTTTTACAGCATTTGTATATCAACCAAAAAATTGCATTGCAACGTTTCTATTTTGTAAGATTGTTTCAAACAAATTATATAACTAGGAATAGACAAGCATAGACAATAAGATGGTTCAAAGAAACAAAACTTGTACAATATTTACATCATTCACCAAAATTAGAGAGAATCTGATCGACTAAAAAATTAACATCCTATAAAAAAAATAATGGAATTTTCAAAAAGTAGTCGAAAAATACATATTTGAATTTTAATTTATCACGATTATTCTTATTTTCACCACAACGACTTCCCTTTCAAATGTCCATTTGGTTGCATTATTGCGTGAATATGTCTGAATAGATTTTTGAGCAAAGTCATTAGGTTTATTTCTTGTTTGGTTCATGTAGAATATTGTATGTAATATGAACGATTTTATTTCTAAATTGTCTGTGACTTTTTTCGACGTTAAATACTACAAAACCAACGACGAGTTTATTAAAGCAAAAAAAATGCCAATTGGTTAATGGTTCGCAATTTGAATACCGACAGGTAAACCCCTAAATAATTTTCATTTATTTTAC
The DNA here is from genome assembly GCF_024139115.2 of Armigeres subalbatus. Classification (NCBI taxonomy): domain Eukaryota; kingdom Metazoa; phylum Arthropoda; class Insecta; order Diptera; family Culicidae; genus Armigeres; species Armigeres subalbatus. The sequence goes on from NC_085140.1 coordinate 165,139,426, forward strand.
AGGTAGACAAAAGAAACACAATTCGCGAAATAGTATTTTTCCATGCCACAATCAAGTAACAGTTCGGAGAAATGACTGTGTAATAAAATGGCTACTAGGTACCAGTTTGGCCCAAACCATTTGGGAGCAGACTTCACCTCACGGGTGGTTTAAGTTATACTGCATTATGATGGCTTGTGAAGTCGTAAAATGTTTTACTATATTACAATTCCTGCACCATCTGGCATGCTAGCACGTTTTCACTACACTATCAAAGAAAGCATCAGCTGCCAGGAGTCGTTGAATGGAATTTAGTGAGTGGAAGCTAATGGGGAAGATAATAATGGATTCTCTCTTCTTCTCTCCATTCATTGGTACTACATAGGTACGCTGACCGGGAAATTGTCTTTTCATAATTTAGTGTTCATTGAACACATTTACTGCTATCAACAATTATTTATTTATTACCAGACTTAGGCCGGTGCAATATATAAAAGTCTTCTCCATTCAGCTCGGTTCATGGCTGCGCTTCGCCAACCACGCAGTCTGCGGAAATCGTCCTCCACCTGATCGATCCACCTTGCCCGCTGTGCACCTCGCCTTCTTGTTCCCGTCGGATCGTTGTCGAGAGCCATTTTCACCGGATTACTGTCCGACATTCTGGCTACGTGCCCGGCCCACCGCAGTCTTCCGATTTTCGCGGTGTGAACGATAGATGGTTCTCCAACAGCTGATGCAACTTGTGGTTCACCTCGTTGTGCGCGTTGGTCCTCCACGAGCATCGTCCAGGTCTCGTGTCCGTAAGCGTTTTGTAGATACTCAGTTTGGTACGGCGGCGAACTCTTTGCGGAGTCAAAAGTACGTACGATTTTCTGCCATGATGCGTTTCCGAATTTCTCTGCTGGTATCATTATCGGCGGTCACCAGTGAGCCCAAGTACACGAATTCTTCAACCACTTCGATTTCGTCACCACCGATAGAAACTCGTGGTGGGTGGCTTACATTGACCTCTCTTGAGCCTCTTCCTATCATGTACTGCTATCAACAAGTACATTGCAATATCATGTCTGCCAGGACAAACATAAATTAAACCCAAGGAACTCGAGGTTACGCAGACACTGTCGAGTAGAGCTTCCACAACTACATATCAACGAATTTTTTACACTGCAGCTATGTGAATTTAATATGTTAAATAAATTATTGCAGTCTCCAGTTAGCTTTAGGAGTGAAGGCGTGGGCTACCAATCCAGACATGGCCAGTTTCAATACCGGTCCGGTCTAGAATGATTTCGGCTGGGAAACATTCTCGACACCCTGAGCATAGTGTGTCCATTGTGCTTGCCGCACAAAATACAAACTCACTTCTTTTTTATCCCTCAATATAGCAACAGGTTGTTGTTTATTTATTTATTAATAGTACAAACCACAGGGTTAGCTTAATAGCTTTGCCAAGAACTGTACATTGTTCTCACTAACGAGTTTGTGACTATTATCGTCGCCACGATGTGTGAAACAAAAAATACCATTGAGTTCAGCTTCCCGTACCTAAGGGAGCAAGAAACCGAATATAAGGCGTAATTATTCACTTTTTGACCCTTCCTTCGGAAGTGTCTATAATTTCACTTTGTATGCGTTATGCAGGCGTGTTACGTATTAATCTATTAATTAATCTCTTAAATTATGAAATAAAATGCATGGTATTTGAAACAAATTCACTTTAGTATTGAAAATATAATTATAACAAATGGTTTGATATGAAAATATGCTTATTATTTTGAATTGTTTCAAAGAAACAATTGATTTTAATTGAGGAACAGATAGAAGCATGTACCAAAAAATCTTCTCAGAAAAGCAAAAACGTAAAAATTTGAAGGAATTTCAAAAATTTCTTCAGTGGAAGCTAGATAGCAAATGTGAGCATGTTTTGAGACACTAATAGACCACTTTTATGCATGTATGTGTGCGTATGTGTGAAAATTCTGAAATTTATTACCATATAAATCTCACTCATTTTTAAGGTACTAAACAAGATTAGTTTTACAAAACTAGGCTTCCATAAGGCAGAATACATGCTATTTTTGAACGCTATTGAGTTTCGTTCCGATCAATGACTGATTTAATTAGTTCTGGATTATTAATATCGAGGTCTCTGGAAATTACGAGTACAATATATGCTATCAGCGTTACGATAGTTACGATAGTTAGTCATGTCACAATAGCTATTCAATCGGACGAGCGCCTGATAGATATGCAGCAGGACGTACAGCGCGTTATCAATAGTTTTGTTGTCACTCAACCCATAGCATCCGCCTTTGGGTAGGCAATTATTTTGCTACTTAACACGGTTGATCGCAGTGGGAATCTGAGCAGTTTTATCTCGTTTTAAATATGTACTAGAGTCTGGAAATATTTCCTATTGACTAAGGAAGGGTCAAAATCTCACTGTAGATGGATTAATCTGGGTTTTGAAATCATTGGATAAAGATTCCTGCTGGATAGAAGCGACTTATAGAATCGCTCAAGAATAGTCCGTTTTAATTAAATATAAATCAGGAGAAGCAATGCTGACCTCTAATTCGGAAGATTTGATTTTCCATTATATGAATGGCAACAATGCAGCGGGTATCCATGTCTCATGTGGGAGAATACATAGAATACGTACGCGTGTACGATTTGGCTCCAAAGGTTGTTGACTCTGAGCTGGGAAAATATGGGAAAATAAGGAAAGTGAATCGGGAAAAAGTTTCCGGTTGAGCTATGCAAGACGGGTGGACACCAGATACATTCCTGCCCCAATAGGAAAACAAAAAAAAATGGTAAGCAGGGCCATGAAACCGTAAGCAGCAGGAAAATAAAAAGGGATATAGTATCAATGTTAAGTACGTTGGTGTAGTAGCAGAAGAAGCCGAAAATGGTCCTACAGCCGGAAGTCTCGTTCAGCTAAACTAGTCATTTTGCCGGAAAGAACATTTGACAGAAAGAGACATTCGGGCAACGGGTCGAAATTTTTGGCCCCTTCGGTCAAATAACCAGTTCAGCTATATATCCAATCGACTGTTAATTGCTTTCAGCCAAATGACATTTTCGGCCAAACCATTGAACAACCTTTTTGTACCAACTTTACTCGGCCAAAAGGCATTCGGACAAATGGCTTTCCGCCGGATGACCTTTAGTCAAACAACGGGAAGTACCGTTTGGCCGAAAGACATTCGGATAACAACAATTTGGCTGAAAGCCACAATACCGAAAGTTGTTAAGCCGAATATATAAGTTGGCCGAAGAAACCATTAAGCCGAACACATCCGGTAAGAAATGTTATTTGGCTGCAATGGATAACTGATCATTTGGCCGAAATGGTCGTTTTGCACAAAGGGTCCTTTGGCCAAAAAATCCGTTTGATCGAATAGGTTATTTAGCCGAAAAAGCCGTTTAATCGAATATTCTATTTGGACGATATTATCGTTTGGCAGAAAGGGCCATTTGGCAGAATGGGCTGACATTGTTGGTCATATTCAGCCTTATCTGCCAAATGAACATTTCGGACAGACAACCTTTTAGGACAAACGACTTTTTCGGACAACCGTTTCAAATAAACTTTGTTCGGCCAAGTGGCATTCGAACAAATGGCTGTCCACCGTACGACCTTCAGCCATACGACGGCAAGTACCGTTTGTCCGTAAGTTATTTGGCAAAAAATATATAATTTGGCAAAAGAAAACCATTAGGCCAAAACCCATCTGACAGCAAATATTATTTGAAATGGACAACTGATCGTTTGACCGAAATGTTCATTTGGCACAAAGTGTGCATTAGCCTGAAAAGGTTATTTGGCCAAAATGCCGTTTAGTTGAACAGGTTATTTGGCCGACATTATCTTTTAGCAGAAAGTGCCATTTGGCACTAATTAGAGCAAACGGCTTTTTCGGAAAAATTACCAGTTCGGCCGTATCCGTATGTCACATACGACCAAACAATTTTCAACCGTTTTGGCTAAAAGTTCAATTCGGCCAAATGGAATTCAGCTAGATCACTTTCGGCTTAAGATGAAACTGCCAAGAATTCAAATAATTTTCGCCTCGTATTTTTAGAGACACCAATCTCAACAAAGAAGCAACAAATTACTGTCATCTTTTTATTCTAGCTTTGCTGCGTAGCAGCGTTTCTTTGTTTGCTTTAGTATTGATAGTGGGGATCTTGAATATACAAGGTGAAACATCTTTGGATTCCGAAAAGTTCGTCCTTAAGTTTTCGACCAAATGCCATTCGGTCAGTGTTCCGTAATAATAAACCAACATAAATCAGTTCAGATAAAAACAGTTAAACGTGAAACAATATAAATAATTACCCCCTGAGGAAAACACAATCCCCGTGTCGAAACGTTGGACAACGAGGAAACTCATTTCTATTAGTGAAGACTGCGTAGCCGTAAAGTTTAATATAAAAGTTACAGTCGATCTTGCATCAATACTATATTTGTATCAAAAACTTCAAACTAATGGTTTTACCAAACAATTATGGCTACTGTGATTCTATAGTTTCTTGGCTACTCGAAATCAATCTAGTCAAGGCTAGTCGCTGGGATGTGGAGAGTCTACCGAAGGAAAATGAGCTAAATTGAGCCAAAACAGGCCTCACACTCTATGATTTTAAAAAGGAATTATGGAAAAATGTTTCGATGGTTGCTAAACTCCTTGGGATCAATCCAGATGTATTGCATACCGGGGCTGATCGCTGTTTCGTTGGAGAAAACATTGTGTACTCTTGGTAATGATAAAATTTACATCATAAAACTTGAAATTATGATCTGGTACACATTCTGTTACCGAAATTTAGATTCAATTATGAATTCCGTAATGGCTAATTATCATAATATTTTACAGTGTATTAAATATTTCAGGTTAGAACATCGGTTCCATATGGAATTGCTGTAAAATGTTATTTTTCATGCATAAAAAGCTCGACATATCCTCATCTTTCCATTCGTTATATCAAAGGTTTAAGTTTGAGCTATCTTTCAATAGAATTTATGATGTAGTCATCTGTCCATTTGTAAGATTTGGCCGGATATGGCCGGATTGAACCCAAGTGGCCCAGGAGTTCTAAAAATATCATTCCCTGCATTGTATTGTAAAATCATGAAGTTTGAGATGTTACACGACATGTATTGATTTAAATTCATAAATGGCCCATTTTCCGGGGATCACTGACCAAAAAAAAATCTGGGATACTTCTAGAACCGTTCTGTGAAATGACTCATTACCAGGTTTTAATATTCGAAAGCTCTTGAAAACAACCGTCAGAAACGGGATGGTTAAAAATATTTCAACGGAGAGTTGAACCAAGATCCGAAATATTGATTCAAACATTAATAATAATATTAAAATAACGTTCAATTAATTAAAACATTTACGAAACATGAAACTAATATGCATACTCACTTTAAAAATGGTTAGTTGACTCACTTGTTAATATACAGGAATAACTGACACTATTATTTATAGATCGCAGCACAATGTATAATCACTAATTTTTCAGAACAATACCGTACTACTGAATTCAATTTTCAAAGTGTTTAGTCACTTTGATCAGTCGTATCAAACGACGGATGTGCTTCACTGTATGGTCAATATTCGCGCTGATGAGTTACATTTTGGTTGGAATTGTACATATTCATAATTGTCATAATAGACTCATTTATGTATAACAGAACACACCTATCAACTTCGATTCTCTGCCTTCGTGTTTCAAAACATGGATATTGACCTCCATCTTTTCCCGTAGCGTAACCTTACTAGCGTGACGTTTTCCACTTCCGGTAGTTACGCGCAAATTGATTCACCTCCACAGTTTAGACGCACCTTACTTCACAAATCAACGCCACTACCCAAGCACTTCTCCAATTTGCAGCGAAACAATTTTCCAACGATTTCAAAGGTCGCACTGCTAGTATCCATCCATGGGGCCACTTATGAATTGCAAAAATTTAAATTTAGATTGGCGCCAAATAGAAATCAATTAGCAACAATCCACTACGAGCGCTTGAGCACTTTTCCCGGGGGGGTTCGGAAGGAGGATCGACAAACAGGCCAGACAAACCACATCCAGAACCAACAGAACAATATTTTCTCTACGGTTCGGTTCGGAAGTGCACGTTGTTCTGTTACTGTTGAAGCTATACTAACGGTGTGTATGGTTCTACTTTGCACTGTCTGGCCCTTGCTGGAGAAATGGAACGCACACCAGTCTCCGAAACCTATTAGGCTTAATTTATTTGTTTTGAGAATATTTGACTGCGTTACCGTGTGCGATAACGTAGTGTCTGCTCATTTATGTATGAAGCGTGGTATACATTAGATCTGTGCACTAGGCAGAATTGCACAAAGTGTAAATATAGCAATAAACAATTATTGAGCGTGGAATGTCTTACTCATTCAAGACTGTAAAGTAAAATAAGATCTACCATGGTCACAGCTACAGGCAAATCCTGACCAACGAATACCTTCCACGATACCCATCTCATAAAGGTGTCGCTGAGTGTGGGGCCCTTGATCAAACAAGTTAAGCATCAACATTTCCTTCCCCCTTCAAGTTACGGTATAGATGGACGTGTCAAGGAGTGTAATTTCAAATCATGATTGCCAACGTTTACCCGGATCGAAACGAAGGCAAATCATTTTTGTCTTAGATTTAAAATGAGAACTTTGAGTTCAGTCTACGAAGTTGAAGTACACCATAACATACTACACAGCAAATAATTTAGAAAATACAACGCCGTATAAAATTGCAGCTAATTCGAATCGAATTAACATTCAATATTCAAATCAATTTGACTGAATTTCACAAGCTTGCATTGTTTGAATTTATTTCGATTTAAAGGGACAGTAAGATCTATTGAATGTTGCGTTTATTTGGTTGCTCCAAATATGTGCATCAAAATTAAATGTAAATATTATTTAAAATCATAACATATTTTATCTGTGTATGTAATATCAGTAGTAGGGACGGTTTCACAGAAAAAATGCACGTATTTGGAGCATGCTGAAGAACGCAACATTAAATCGATCTTACTGTTCCTTTAAAGCGAAATTTTACTTTAAAGATTTTACTTTACTAAAAATTACTGATCCTTTAAAGCGAAAAATTACTTGTAAAATTCAGTGAAATTGATTTGAATATCGAATGTAAATTCGATTCGAATTAGCTGCAATTTTACACGTCGTTGAATTTAAAAACTATTTGCTGTTTTATAACTATCGCTAGAATTGTAAACTACCGAGTGGGATAAAGCTAATCTACCATTTACAAATTTCTCCTTCCTACCAAAAACACCCCCCACTCGTGAACCTCCTGCTCACTTTTTTCTGACACTCTAAAAATGCTCAAATTACTTAATACCATTAGCATTGAGTGATTCCACAAATTCGTAGATGATGCAGCAAAAAACCATGGTATGACAGTAATATCACATCAATCCCTTATCACAGAACAAATGCGCTCAGATGAAAACAAGGTCAAGTCTGCTCTGACCACGTCTTTGCGAATGTTGACGGAAAGGAGGGAGGACTAGATGGACACCCACATAAAAAAGAAACAGAAAACTCTACATCCCATAGGACCCGATCGATTATGCAGAATTGTTTATATGAAAAGTAAAACGGTAGAAAATTTTTGGCAGAACGTGAAACACAGATAGAGCCAAGATACAAAGTCATAGGAAACTGGTAATAGAACATCTTCTAGCTATTCGTTTTGTAAATACTGTCTATGTTTAATTTTCACCACGTCCAGATTTGAAACGTTACAGGTCATAACTTCTAGCATGTGAACTATAATTTCACACTATACAAAATCAACTTTTATTGCAATGTATACTTTCAATCGAAGTGCTAGAAAGACGGGCAATCAGTTTCTTTCGAATCCTAATTTTGGAAAACTCTATGTACCGTTTGCAATGAGAAATTGTATCCCCAAAGAATGTGTGAAGTTGCTTTTCGTGCCACAGGATGCTTTTATTGGCAATTTGGTGCGTGCATCTGTATGCAAGTCGTACAGGCTACTTCTATCTCGGTTGGCGTTATCACTGGTAGTCTATGTACTGGTGTGATCCTCATCATACCTTCACTTTCGATGTCGTCTGGACAGAATCTGCCTACTATCACTTGCGTGCCCGATAATGGGAGTGCCACTGCAAATACCCGTTGAAGCACACGGCAATTCATAAAAAGCTGATTGGATAATTCCATTAACTTGTTCTCTTGCTCCGAGAAACCGCGTCAGCCATATCGAGCAATCAACGCAGACAGTGTGGCTCAAATGTGAAACCATCAGCCTACCAGTAGGTCATTCATACGGTGGAGCCGCTGGGTCACCCAGTGAACCATGTAAACGATCTGAGCTATCATTAAAGGAATTGCCTCGAAAACTTCGATGCAAGGTTATCCGGCCTATTCGGCGTTTGCAGTCTTGAACTGGTATTTGCGGTATGAGTAATAGCAGCACTAATAAACGCATGGATATATTTTGTGAACGTGTCCACCAGGGGCACATGACTTGCTATTGCTTCTTTTCCTCAAAAGAGCTCTTACATAGGCACATAGCTAAACGATTATCAGTAGTTCATATAAAATAAAAACTGTAATCGTGTAAGAAAATCGATTTGAAAAAAAAATCATTACTTTCTAGAATACCTGGCAAGTGTTTGTTTTTGGGAAAAGTAGAATGTTAGCCTATGGATAATATTTCAGTCACCAGGAAAGAGACAGACGCTAATTAAACTGCGCAACTTAGCAAACAGACGTACCCCATAATTTAGCTGAAATCAGAACGGTAACAATGCCCATAGCAGGAGTTGTATTACCGCTAATGTAACTCGATCTCGAGACTGGCGGTCATCTTTCGGAAAATCATTCCACCTTAGCTAGAATGTTGTTTCTTTTTTACCCTTCCTTCGGAAGTGTCTATAATTTCACTTTGTATGCGTAACGCAGGCGTGTTACGTATTTTTTCTATTAATGAGTTTCATGAATTATGAAATAAATGTTGAAATAAATTGTATGAGCATGCAAAAAAAAAATCTTCTCGGAAAAGCAAAAACGTAGAAAAGGGATGCCAAAAATGTCTTCAGTGGAAATCAGGCAACAAACGTGAATGTCACTTGAATGGGGCCCTCCTTAGCCGTGCGGTAAGACGCACGGCTACAAAGCAAGACCATGATGAGGGTGGCTGGGTTCGATTCCCGGTGCCGGTCTAGCCAATTTTCGGATTGGAAATTGTCTCGACTTCCCTGGGCATAAAAGTATCATCGTGATTCAAACCAGGAATCCCTTTACGAATTTTTCCAGGAATTTCTTCAACAGCTCTTTCCGATTTTTTTTTACCGGAGTTCCTCCAGGGAGAAATTTGAAATTTCACCGAAAATTCCCACATCTATTTATCCTAAAATTCTATAAAGATTTCAACCAGAAATACTTCCCCAAATATGTTCAGCAACTTCTTCAAGAAATCCTTCAGGACTTATTTCATGGTATATTTTAAGAACTCCTTCGAATATTTCCACAAAAAATCCATCGTGAACTCCGTCTGGAATTAGGAAGGAAGGAATTCTTTGAGGAGTTGGGTTAGAAATTCTATGTGAGATTCGAAAGGAGTCCAGTGGAAATTTCTGGAGAGTTCTCGAAGTAATTTATGAAGAGTTCTTGGAGGAATTACTGGAGGGAGAACTCGTGGACATTCAACCAGACTGTTAGCATTAGCATTAGTATTGATCAATTCGCACAAATTCGTAGGTGGTACAAGCCTGGACTATTGTATGAAAGTAGCATCACTTTCATCCGTTACCACAGATATTGATTTGGGACTAATCACTATCTCTAAGATGGGAGCAATGCACTCTCCAATAGTCGAGATCTGTCCTGGTCACATCCTTGCGAATGCTGAGGAAGGGGAAGGATGGTTTAGTTGGACACCTACTTAAGAAAGATGCAGAGAATTCTACGACCTCTCATAGGTGCCACGGGAGGTTTTTGGGATTGTGTGGAAGGTTATAACAGTAGGAATCGTTTTGGTAGAACGTGAAACTCAGAAAGAACTAAGATAGAAATACAAAGTAGGAAAGGAGCCTGGAATCGAACCCACGACCTCCTGCTTATAAGGCAGAAGCGGTAGCCACTAGACCACCGAGCTCGTCTTCCTGGACATTCAACCGGACTGTTCGCGAAAAAATCCAAAAAATTCCCAGGTAGTTTTCTAGAGGAATTCACGAAGAAATTTCGTAATAGCTCCTATGGAATTTATTGACTCCACAGGAAATTTTGGAGGGAATTTGAAGGCACTGCTTGAGGAAATCCAGAAAAAACATCCTGCAGGAATCTTCGGAGGAATTAACTGAGGGACTTTCGGAAGAACTCCCTGAAGAAATTCCAAAAGGAATTCCTGGGAAAAAAATGATGAAATTTTCCAAGAAAATCCAAAAAATTTCCGAAGTAATTTTGATTGAACTTTTGTAAGAATGCAGGAAAGAATTCTAAGAGGAACTTTTCAAGAAATTCCTGAGAAACTTCCCGACGAATGCCTGAAGGAACTAATTGCTAGTAGAACCTGCTGAAGAATTTCTGGAAGAATGTCCTGCAGGAACTTCTGAATGAAATCATGGAGCAACTTCTAAAGAAAAGCATGGACGAACTTCTGAAGGAATTTCTGGATGAATTTTCGGAGGAATACTTGCAGAAACTTTAGACCAAAGTTTAAACAAAAAACCAGAAACAAATCTCTGGAAGAACTTCCAAATCCACGAATTCAATGAAGTTTTGGAGAAACTTTTGGAGGAATTCATGGTGAAGTTTCCGAAAAAAAAGCTGGATAAACTTCTCAACTTATTCCTGGAAGAACTTCTGAAGGAAATCCTTGAGGAACTTCCGGGGGAATTCCCGGAGGAACTTCCGGAGGAATTCATGGAGGAACTTCCGGAGGAAATCCCGGAGGAATTCCTTGAGGAACTTCCGGAGGAAATCCCGAAGGAACTTCTGGATGAATTCCCGAAGGAACTTCTGGAAGTTCCTCCGAGAATTCCTGAAGGATCTTTCGGAGGAATTCCTGGCTAAACTTCCGGGGGAATTCCTGGCGGAACTTCCGGAAGCATTCTTAAAGGAACATCCGTGGGAGTTCCTGTAGGAACTTCAGGAGGAATTCTTGGAGGGTCAAAATTTCACTTTAGATGGATTAATCTGTGTTTTTAGACTAAGGCCGATAAGCAACATATGAAATACATAAAACTCGTCTCCACTCAGCTCGGTCCATGTATGCACGTGGCCAATAACGGAGTCTATGGAGGGTCCACAAACGGATCGGCCCACCTTGGCCTTGCTCGCCTTCTTATACCCGTTGGATCGTTATCGAGAACCATATTCAGCGGGTTATTGTTCGACATACTGACAACACGCCGAGCCCATCGCAGTTGTCTGATTTCTGCATTGTGAAAGATAGATGGCTCTCCCAACATCAGATGCAACTCATGGTTCATTCGCTTCCTCCATACACAGTCTTCCGGGGGCAGCAGGGACAGCAGGGACAGCATGGACCATGTCCAAGGGCTTGACGACCCCTCCCCAGCTGTCTGCGAGTCAGGGAGAAATGCCTAGGGCGTGGTGGGATTTAGCAGTGGGCTCTGCTAAAATCCCTCCCAAAAAACCACAAGTGCCCGTAAGCGGACTCTATCAAAGCGACTGTGTGCCGCTTCAAAAGCACAAGCCCAGGGAGTGCCAATTGGCATGTGGAGTGTCCCTACTTCGGTAGGGTAGTGCGTGAGCTGCTTCGGCAGGGAGTGAGTGATCTGTTTGTGCTGAGGCAGGAGTGTCATAGCGCGTCACCGCTATTGTCACCTCGAAGCGCAGCAGAAGTCTGAGTATGGACTGCACATGCTAAGGTAAGAGTGTCGTAGCGTAGTATCGTTGATTGGTCCCTACATACCGCTATCGACGCCTCGAGGCATGGCAGTGGAGTGTTAGAGTGAGTTGGGGAGTGTCCCTACTTCGGTAGGGTAGCGCGTGAGCTGCTTCGGCAGGGAGTGAGTGATCTGGTTGTGCTGAGGCAGGAGTGTCATAGCGTGTCGCCGCTATTGTCACCTCGAAGCGCAGCAGAAGTCTGAGTATGGACTGCACATGCTGATGTAGGAGTCGAGGTATCCCATCGACACCTCGAGGCATTGCAGTGGAATGTTACGAGTGAGCACCCGAAAAAGGGTCACATGGAGCGAATGGTCTTTGGAGAAGCTGCTTCGGCGGCAGGGTAGCAGTGGGTTGTACCCACACACCTACAGTTGTGCACATGTGGTGCATGGGGAGTGTCCCTGCTTCGGCAGGGTAGCGTGTGGTCTGCTTCGGCAGTGGTGTGATTGATCTGCTCGTGCTGAGGCAGGAGTGTCGTAGCGTAATATCTGTAGACCCAGGTAGTTACCGCTATTGACACCTCGAGGCATGGCAGCGGAGCGCCCAGGAGAGCATCCAAGTAAGACTCAAATGGAGTGAATGGTGTGCGAGCACCCAAGTCAGTCTCGCGTGGGACGAGTGCCTGTGTGAGCGATAATGAGCGAGTACGCTTAGTACTGCCGTCCCCCCAGAAGTAGTACTGCGAGGTAGTTCCTGGGGGAAACGATGGTGGAGCCCAAGGGAGTTTAGTCGGTATTACCGGTATGGTCGAGTCCGACACTCCAGTACACTTCCGTGTGGTAGTTTGGCAACTACAATGCACGTGTACTGGGTTAGTGTGTAAATGCATTCTCCCTTGTAAAAAAAAAAAAAAAAAAAAAAAAAAATACGCAGTCTTCCATCTGCACTCCATCATAGATGATACGCAACATGTTTCTTTAGAAAACTCTAAGTGGGCGTTGATCATCCATGATCATTATACAGGTCTCGTATCTGTAGAGCACTTCCGGTCTAACGATCCAGCTGTAGATAGTCAGTTTTGAACGTGGGCTTCTTCCGTAACCACACAACTGAAAGGACTACGCAAAAATCGTACCACTCGTGTCAATCCCTGATCTCAATCTATTGTATAATATGCGGCTTTGTTGAGCAGTTTTCCATGGACTAGTGGCCAACTGTTTTCCGCCAAAATTACAGGCATTCAAATGTTTGCATAATGCCTGATAGTCAATCAGCATTGAATGCTTTGAAATCAGCAACGTGCACTGGTTTAGAAATGTGTTCAGTCACTCCAAATCTTGGGTTGTCGTAACAATGCGAACCTGTATTGGGTTCCTGGTCTTTGTGACATTGATTTGTTTATTTGATTAATTTTTCATCTGACTCATTTGTGGTCTTAATGAACATTTAAAATTTTGACAAGGAATAACAAAGAAAACGTACTTCAAACAAAGAACAAACATCATCGTCTTGAACAGAGTCGTTGTCTAAAAGACTGGGTCGCACTATTAAAATCAAACAGGTTAAATACTACATTAAAAGAATTCCACATATATCTAATAGTATCATGTTGTCCATATTATACACTTCGTGCTCCAAGATGAAGGAGAGCCCGAAGTCGTAGTGTCCTCTCCGGAGTATAGATGTTGATGTCGTCGAGAATGGTTGGGGCATCAATTTCTTCTATCAGCAATTTTGCAACGAATACAGCTTGCGCGTTTGAACGTAGTCGTTCGAGAGTTTGTAATCCGAGAAGTTGACAGCGTTCCCTGTAAGGTGGCAAATTGGCAGGGTCGTTCCACGGAAGAAAGCAAAGGGCATACCGAACAATTTCTGTATTGCTTCAATTTTGGTAATCCAATTAGCGTGAAAACGACACCAGACTACAATACTTCACTCCAGAATGGATTGAACTAGTTAACAGTGCAGGGACCGCAGGCAGTGTGGATCTCGATAATTTGCAGATATTTTAAAGATGCACCAAGTTGCTTATTGCCCTTAGAAATAACATCGCAATAATGAGCTCGGAATGTGACCCCACTGTCAAGCTTAACGCCCAAATTTTGTACTTGGCTTACCCTTTGAATGGACTGTCCTTCGATGGTGTAGTCAAAAATAATCGGTTTTATTTTACGTTGAAAGGAAAATATGCTGGTAGTCAAGCAGAAAGTTATGACACCACGTGTCGAAATAATTGATCAATGTAGATTTTGACATCATCCGCGTAGAACAAACGGCGTTCAGGTGGCAGTATTCTGCCTATCTTCTTCTTCTTATTGGCATTACATCCCCACACTGGGAGAGAGCCTCCTCGCAGCTTAGTGTTCATTAAGCACTTCCACAGTTATTAAACTGCGAGGTTTCTAAGCCAGGTTACCATTTTTGCATTTGTATATCATGAGGCTAACACGATGATACTTTAATGCCCAGGGAAGTCGAGACAATTTCCAATTCGAAAATTGCCTAGACCGGCACCGGGAATCGAACCCAGCCACCCTCAGCATGGTCTTGCTTTGTAGCCGCGCGTCTTACCGCACGGCTAAGGAGGGCCCCTGTCTATATCGTTGATAAATAGCACGAATAGAGCAGGCCCCAGATTGCTTCCTTGGGGCACGCCTGAAACGTTGGAAAATTCCTCGGATCCGATTTGGACACGAAGCGTGCGATTGGACAGGTATGACCTAAACCACATAACGAAATCGGGAGACATGCTTCCATGGTCGCATAATCAAACGCTACTTTGAGATCCGTGTACACAGCATCGACTTAAGCACCAGAGTCTAAGTAAGTAAGTAGGCACACCGACAGGAAATGAACTAGATTCATTGGAACCGATCGTTTATGGAAGAATTCATGTTGGTCGTTGGAAATGTAGCGCTGGCAGCTTGCAAACAGAGCATTATTTATTATTATCTCGAATAATTTTGAACTGGCGCGAAGCGATGTAATGCCACGATAGTTCTCGACGTCGTACTTATTCCCTTTCTTGTGAATAGGAAACATTAATATTTCCAAAGCGTAGGGAATTTACGTTGTGCCAGTGAAGCATTAAATAAAGCAGTTAGTGGGTGTATTAGAGCCTCACCACATTTTTTCAACACACTTGCTGGAATACCATCGGGACCGACAGAAGAAGAAGATTTCAATTTGCGTATAGCGTTTATAACAACAGCTGCTGAAATTTCGAATGGGCAGAATTCGATCACACGTCTGGGAGTGTCGGCAGTTGCTGCGATGATTTGAGGGTCTGAGGCAATAGAAATTTTAAAGGCATCTCCAAAAAAAAATCGCTAAAAAGTTACATTTTTCTTGCATTGAGCTGGTACTCATACCCTCTAAATGCATCTCCACTGACAGTACATTCTCTTTCCTTTTGGAATTGACGAATGCCCAAAATTGCTTTGGATTCCTGCGAAGATCATTCTGCGTACGAACTACGTATCGTTCGTAGAGGAAACGATTGTAACGCCGGTATTCATTACTCGCTTGCGTAAGTATTCGTTTCAAAACCGGACAATGGCAACGGCAATAGCATAACAGAGCCTGTGATCTTCTGCGTTTCAGCTGTCGTAAACGGGCATTAGACCATGCAGGCTTTGGAGTAGGTCAACGAAGAGGGACACATCTAGCAATGGCTTGATTCACCTTGATGTTGAAATAATCTACCGCATCATCCACACCGGCAGCTAACGCGCCATTCAATACTGGATATTGCCTCGCAAAGTAACGTGTAATCTGCGCGACAGAGTTCTAAACTTTGCGTGTCAACGACATCTTCGAATTCGCATGGTAGTAGTATTAGAACGCTTACTTCGAGAGCTGGATGATGCAAGTCTAAATCGATCAGTGGGTTCACAGCTTTACGAACCATGCTTCCTTTCGCAACGCTGTCATTAACTAAAACAAAATCCAAGATTCGTCCATTTCAGTTAGCAATAGGGTTGATTTAAGTTAGGCCATGCAGAATCCGTCTACAAAAATCGAGATAGAAACCGATAGGTTTGATTGCTGATAATCCATTAGTACTCAGAACATCTTTTATGCCATTGTACGGCAATTTTTAAAAGGAGAATCATCTGAAGTTTAAAGAATAAGTCCTAATACGTAGTACGATTCATCAGAACCGTAATACCGCTCCAGGTGGTGCCCCATAAACCCTTTTGCAATTGTTACTAGTCAACGGCAGTACCTTGTTGGGCAGGGAAGATCCATCAATTACGTAACTCAAAAATTTACCATTTTCAAGCCTCCCCCCCCCCCTTTTCCCCCTATGTCACGGTTTTTTCAACTTATTTACTATTGGTGACAGGCGGAGGTCATCTGGTATATTACTTTGTAGGCGGCA
This sequence comes from Armigeres subalbatus, assembly GCF_024139115.2. Taxonomy (NCBI): domain Eukaryota; kingdom Metazoa; phylum Arthropoda; class Insecta; order Diptera; family Culicidae; genus Armigeres; species Armigeres subalbatus. The sequence goes on from NC_085140.1 coordinate 165,155,671, forward strand.
TTAAGGATAGTAATCGCCCGAATATTCTCACACTTCATCTTGTCGCTTTTTTTTAGATGGGGAATATGACCCCTTCCTTCCACTTCTCCAGTAGCAGTTCAGTTTCCCAGATTCTGACTATCAGCCTGTGCACATTGCAGACAATTGGCCAGCTTTTTCGGGCCCACCTTGATGCGTTCATCTCGGGGACACCATCCTTATCAGTTATTTTTCCGTCGTCAGCCCGTGGAGCGCGCTGAACTCCTTCTCCTGGCCAACTAATGCGTCTTTATCCCCATCAGTGATTACGGAGTGTGGGCTATGGATGTTGATTATGCAAAAGTTGAAGAACCAGAGTTTAATCCTCAACTTGCACATTCTCTCATTGATCGGCCACCACACGATCACGCCCCTTTGCTTATTGCCGCCTTCCCCCCTCTGTCCGATTCCCACCTCTGTCAGATCTCGAACCTCGGCCGGCACCACGAGAAGGTAGGGATAAAGGAGCATTTTTTTTTCCTGTTCGGGTGTGCCACTGCGACCAGTTATTAGATCTATTGTAGCGTTACCCGTATCCTTAGTGTTTAAGTGCATGTCGAATTACTCCATTACTATTGATAAGCAATGCAGTATCGGTTTCGATACAGTTGTTGTTTTGTTTTCTCAAGAGCACCATGACAAGACCCCCTTTTTAGACCCTTCACAGAGAGCAATCCCATTGAAGGCACGCTTATATCAATAGGAAATCAATCCTTTCTTGAGAAAACAGAACAGTAATACTGTTTTTGGCCATGCATCGGAGCCCTAGCCACATCCTTGTCTTGCTTCTAGAATATCACCAGTAAAACTCTTAAAACCCGGGATTTAGCTCTGTCTACAAGACCATTTCAAGCAAGAGAATTTGTTCAGTAATAAGAACTTCCGTGTGTTCCCCTCACTACCATTGTTCACCAGTTCAAGAAGAGTTAGTACGTATTTAAACCCCTAACTCGATTTTCCAGCAGTCAGTTCAGCCTAGGGACGGGTACCGAGGTTTTTTAACTAATTGCTTGAAAAGTTGTTTCCGCTGCATACAGTTTAGCCTCAAACCAGAGGAATTCGAGTCTTTCAACTGTCTGCAAGGTAACATTAATTATGTTTTATTTCTGAGACTGCTGTTGGTAGCGAGGACTAAATACGATGAATCCTTAATTACCACAACTTATTGCCCTAGCTATGAAAATGGATTAAGCTAGGGCTCTGTTTGGTAGATCTTACACCACAACACACTACGTCAAAGTGATCTACCGTGTTACGGGTTTAAAGGAGCATTCATAAATAACGTAACGCTTAGAGGGGGATGGGGGGTTCCCGAAGTGTACAATCCATACAAAAAACCGAATGTTTCATACAAAAATTTCGGTTTATCCCTAAAACCAGATCCAGAAAACCAGAAAAAACCAGATGTTTACTATACGCAAATCCTTCAAAAATGCCACGAATGTCAGGTCCCAAAACACCATATGTTTTGTTAAGAAAATTATTTTTAGCTTTTTATCGGAATGTCTTTACTTGTCATAAGACGAGTTTGTACAATCCCATTTAATTCCACCACTTAATTGTACCTTGACAGATACGTATTTCGACCTCAACAGTAAGGTCGTCTTCAGTGTCTCGTACTTGACTCGACTTCGAGTCTCGAGACTTCGTATGTCGCCTTAAAATCGACAAACTTATGGTCCCTTGTCATAAGACGAGTTTGTACAATCCCATTTAATTCCACCACTTAATTGTACCTTGACAGATACGTATTTCGACCTCAACAGTAAGGTCGTCTTCAGTGTCTCGTACTTGACTCGACTTCGAGTCGAGTCAAGTACGAGACACTGAAGACGACCTTACTGTTGAGGTCGAAATACGTATCTGTCAAGGTACAATTAAGTGGTGGAATTAAATGGGATTGTACAAACTCGTCTTATGACAAGGGACCATAAGTTTGTCGATTTTAAGGCGGCATACGAATGTATAGACCGCGAAGAGCTCATGGACGAGAACAGCTTTCTCAAGAATCTTACGATGACCTACATCTGTCACCAATAGTGAATAAGTTGGAAAAACCAGATCTTTACTGTACGCAAATCCTTCAAAAATACCACGAATGTTAGGTCCCAAAGCACCATAAGATTTTCGACTTTAAGGCGACATACGGATGTATAGACCGCGAAGAGCTATGAAAAATCATGGACGAGAACAGCTTTCTCAGGAATCTTATGAGACTCATCAAAGCAACAATGGATGATGTGCAAAATTGTGTGAAGATGTTCAGGCGTACTTCAGTTCGTACGAAACCCGCCGGGGACTACGACAAGGTGGTAGTCTAGATCTGTTTCACCAAAGTAAATATTAGTGTAAATTGCTTAAGGTCACTCCGAATTGAATCCAAGTTTCAAAGTGCTCGCTTTTTCGGGGGCACACCACTCGATACGGAGGCGGCGCACAACTGTCATTTTTGTTGATTTAGCTTTGCTGCGTCGCAGCATGCGTGAAATAATAAAAATGACAGTTGTGCGTTGCTTCCGTACCGAGTGGTGTGCCCCCGAAAACGCGAGCACTTTAAAACTTGGATTCCGTCAGGAGTGACCTTAACGGTAATGCTAAGTGGCTTTCGTCTGGGAAAATCGTTGGATTATATTGAATTTGTACAGGATCGTGCAATCAAAAGAGGATATCTTAGATAAAGATATGTCCATTTAGAATCCGGAATAATAAAATCATCTGTATCTCGGTAACGGATTGACGTACAAATAAGGTTAATACATCAAAACAAGGATAATTTACTGTACTTTAAGGAAACAATTATGAAACAAATCATTTCTTTTTGTTTCTAGTGAAAATTCGCACCTTCTTCTTTATTCCTCTCGTCAAAAGTTGCACACCTCCGAAGTCAACTTCCTTGGCACATTTGTTCCACATTTTGGTCATCTGAGTCACGTTCCACTTTTCTTAAGCTTCCGTTTCATTACTGCCCAAAATGTCTCGATGGGCCGGAGCTGTGGGCAGTTGCGTGAATTTATTTGTAGGCAGTTGCGTGGATATATTTTATCGATGAAATCTTCGTTATTATCGCGGTACCACTGGATGACTTCCCGGCTGTAGTGGCCACTCGCCAAATGTAGCCAAAACTTCACGGGGCCTTTATGAGATTTATGGAAGGTAGACCGCGGTTTTTGAGACATTCTTCCTTGTACAGCTTCGAGTCCATCGTCTTATTCGTCACAAACACTTAGGTCTTTGCTCCACAGCTGCATATCCCTTGCCAAAATCATCTGTTTTTTTTTTGCAAGTTTGTCCAAAAAGCAAACTTAAACTTCGCAGGAACTACTCCTCGTGTCGTCGCCATGTAAAATGTTTGGCTAGGAAGCTGTCCGAAATCCATTTTGATGTAGGTTCCATCGTCGATGAGCACGATTATCAACGTGGGTGTGCAGATTTTTTTCTCTCCTTTCGGCTTCCATCTGGAATAATTTTTGACTCACTGCACGAAACATCGTGAAATTTATACCACAGCAAGTGGGCGCCTAGGTAGATAAACCGCTGTAAAAGAATTCTTGCAGCGGTCACTTTCCGTGCCGCTGCAATACAATAAATGATTCCGGATTCTAAATGGACATAGCTTTAGTATACAAAAAGAAAATTCTCACTTTTGGTTAATGAATTAGTGATTCTGATTTTCAGTTCAAATATGTCACCTTACAAAAGAATAAAAATCGAATGAAAAGGACCGCATTTCCTATCGACTACCATCTGCTCTTCATTTATAAATTCGGACAATCGAATATTTTACAAGAAAATTTCACTCTGGTAATGACAGCTCACGTTCCCAAGCGAACGCCCCATTGTCTAACTGAAGCCATGGAATGCTTGAATAACATGAACGAACAGTGTTCTTAGAGCTACATGTACCTTAACAACAGCAGAGAGTCGCATTTATTGCCGATTCTACGAAACTTGTCAGTGTAATCGGTACAGGCAATTTAAATACAGCAGAAAGATACCTTCTCAGCATTCACACGAGGCCCTGAGTCACTGCGACGATTGAACGAATAATAATTATCGATCCATTTGATGAATTGTTTCTATATAGACGACCATAAATGCAGGTACGATTGCTACAGATTAGCTTGGAATTTTAGAATACAAGTAACGTTTTTTATGAATTGTATCCAACAGGTAGTCAAGGAAAATAACCCTGTCAGTAAATACAGTAGGAAAATTTCCTGCCTCATTGGGTATTGCCATTGGACAACTTTTCGCTCGCCCATACCCTTGAGACATTGACTCACGTGTCGGGAAACTAATTTGTTCTTTTCAATTGCACTGAATTCATAAGCTACACATATTCTACTGCATTATTGAAAAATAGAAAGGTTCCTAAAAAGTGCAGAAATGTTATTCTATTGTGCTTTCTTGGAATATACTAAGTTTTAAAGATTTTTATTGAATTGGAGTTATATATCTAAGCTAAATCTATTATGCAGATTTCGCACTTGGTATCGTAACGGCGTCATTGCCTTGATTGATTTCGCTTCGATATTCTCTTATTATCAATGAAGTAAAATGCGTAAGTTCACCGATGGTTTGGTGTGACAAAAGATGATAAACAACCGCGGCTGTAGCTTCTGATCCAATTAAGCTATTAATGAGAGGAAAATCGATCAATGCAGATACGCTTTTGTGATACTAAGCGTGAGCAATGAATTAGTGGGACAAGGGGCAATATGGACACCCTAAGGTTTTCATCAATATTAATTGATTTAAAGTGTATGCTGCCGTCATACGCATATTTGTCCCATGTTTGCTGGGATTCCCTATATACATGGGACAGTTATGCGCATAACGGCAGTATGTATATACATTGGATTTTCAATAACTACATTGTACTATGAAGAAATAAAGAAATAAAAACCCTGATTAATCCACCTAGCGGTAATGGTGCCTTTCTCGTGCATTATAAAAATAGTATTTTGGCCATTACTCTTGAGCCCATAGTCCGATCTGCCCAATTTTCAATAGGAAGCAATGGTAGAGTATCTTGCGTCGAATGCAATTTGTTGCGAGTAAATCAGTTAAGGATAAGTGCATGAAAATGAGTGACATTTTTTACTCAATTTTCTATAAAAAAGTGGTATTTTGGCCATAACTTCCGAGCCCATAGTCCGATCTGACCAATTTTCAATAGGAAACAATGGCAGAGTATCCTGCGTCGAATGCAACTTGTTGCGAGTAAATCGGTTAAGGATAAGTGCATGAAAAATGAGTGACATTTTTTTTTGTAATAAAAGTGGTATTTTGGCCATAACTTCCAAGCCCATAGTCCGATCTGACCAATTTTCAATAGGAAACAATGGTAGAGTGTCCTGCGTCGAATGCAACTTGTTGCGAGTAAATCGGTTAAGGATAAGTACCTGAAAAATGAGTGACATATTTTTTGGGTGGGTGCGCACAGACGCACACACATACACACACACACACACACACACACACACACACACACACACACACACACACACACACACACACACACACACACACACACACACACACACACACACACAGACATCACCTCAATTCGTCGAGCTGAGTCGATCGGTATATAACACTATGGGTCTTCGGGCCTTCTATAAAAAGTTTGTTTTTGGAACGATTATATAGCCTTTACCGTATACTTAGTATACGAGAAAGGCAAAAACAGACTCACCTACCTAACGGTTATGGTGCTTTTCTTGTTTTGGGAGGAAAAATGAGAACTTCTGGGACACAACACAGGTCCGATAAATTCACTTTTTAGGACTCATTTATGTGTATTACGGCTGTTTAAAAATAAATAAATTATGTTTTAAAAAGATATACTTAAAATTGTTTCTACGTGTCTAAATTCTATTTACACACGCATCCAAACAAGCACAATATTTTTCTAAACTCTCGTTGGAATTCATCAAAATATGACGAAGGTACATAACAGGATGTAATTTACGCCAGATATGTCCCGTTCGGAGTTTCGAAAACATCAACCTCCAATAAACTGTTAACATGTTAAGTATCATGAATCACGAACATTGTTAAAACGAAAATGTCGACCCAAAAACAAAATCGATAGTCTGATGACACATCACTCTCAAATCTGCCTAATATTGCCTTAATAAAAAGCAAACTCAATTTATTGCCAACGTGCCGGTCACTATCAAATGGAATCAGGTGAACGTGAAACACGTTTCGAATGCTGAATATCTGCTGCTGCATTAACTGCCAATTACCAACTGTCCAACGACGTAGTTACATAAAATTAAAGCATTTTGGAGTAAAAACAAAAACGTTGCTACGGATCAAATTAATCGCAGATTAAAGCGAAGGCAACATTTAGGCAAATTGTAGAACAAAAATGTTTTGATTAAATTGAAATTAAAAGGCTACAGTAAGAAATAAAAAAATGCTAACATGTTAAAATAAATCTCTTGTTGTGAGATCCGTTGTAGATACCAAAATAAATCGATGAAACTTTATGTTTTCCCTAATAATATCTAATGCGCCTTACCCGTCTAGTGGCTACCGCTTCTGCCTTATAAGCAGGAGGTCGTGGGTTCGATTCCAGGCTCGTCCCTCTCCTACTTTGTATTTATATCTTAGTTCTTTCCGTGTTTCACGTTCTACCAAAACGATTCCTACTGTTATAACCTTCCACACAATCCCAAAAACCTCCCGTGGCACCTATGAGAGGTCGTAGAGTTCTCTGCATCTTTCTTAAGTAGGTGTCCAACAAACCACGACTATTGGAGACTGCATTGCTTACATCTAAGAGATATTGATTAGTCCCAAATCAATATCTGTGGTAACGGATGAAAATGATGCTACTCTCATACAATAGTCTTGGCTTGTACCACCTACGATTATGTGCAAAATGCTCAATGCTAATGCTAATGCTAATAATATCTAATGCGCCTTACCCATCTAAAATCTCAAGTACAGTTACACCCATCTAAAATCTGAAGATTTTACGAAAATAAGAACGAAACATAGGTATTCCCTTTGTATTTCGTTGCATACAATGTGTCACCCTGAGAGACGTATTCGAATGGTGTTGCGATAATAAACTAATTCGGGAGATATATTTCCTGATAAAATCCTTAAAAGCTCCAATTTCGGGGAGACCGGTTCTGATGATACATCATTTCAACTTGTTTTACACAGAAGTACGAAAAAATGTGGTCCCCTACCGAAAATGAGTGAGAACGAAACATAGGGACTATCCATACACCACGTAGACTCTTGAGGGGGAGGGAGGGGTTTTGAAAAAGTCTACGTTAGTCTACGAAGGGGGACGGGGGGGTATACCAAAAGTCCACGTAGACTTTTTTTTTGGATAGCAATTTATGCAACAGCTTTGTGGGAAGTTCACTAGTTTGAATTTTAAAGTTTTTATTGCTGAACCTACGGCTTAAAACTATCATAGATTTCACCTGGAAATTCTTCTTTGTTGAGCAGGAAAATTCTATATAAAAACTTTCGATTTTTTATTTAATTCCACTCGGATTTTATTGCAAATTCTACTAGAATATCTTATGTTTTTCGGCAGGAGCTTCTATGGAAACGATAGGTGATTATTCAGAATTTTCACGGGAAATATGTCGTACTTAAACGAAAAATTCTTTGGAATTTACAAAGGAAGCATTTTGGAATATGAAAGAAAAGGTCAGTTGACTTTCCAAAAGAAATTCTTTAAAACTTTAAAACTTGTAAACTTGTAATTTCCGCGAGTAACCCTTCAGAATTTCAACTGGAGATTTTCTAGGAAGTCCCTAGCAAACTTTTCCTAATTTCGGTAATTCTTTGGAATTTTTGTGAGGAATTCTATAGACATATAAGCGAAACTCTTCGGAATGTCCATGGGAAATTATTAGAAAATTTACGGCAATTTATTCTTGAGTTCAATGCAAATTCTTTGGAATTATTGATGGAAAATCTTTGACATGGCTATAGAAATTTTTGAAAATTTCAACGAGAAATTATTTGAATTTCCCACCAAAAACTCTTTGAGTTTCCACAAATAAAATATTTGCAATTTTTGTAAGAAAGTCTTTATAATTTCCACGAAAATTTATTCGAATTTTTTACGAGGAATTCACCAAAATTTCAACTGAAAATTCTTGAATTGAATGAAATTATCTTTATTTACGAGATTAGGCGAAAATTCTTCATAATTTCCATCGAAAATTATTCGGAAAAATCTTTGGAATGTGGAAATTGCTCCAAATTTGAAACAGAAATTCAAAAATATCGTAGGAAATTCTAAAATTCCACGGGAAATATTTCGAAATGTTCGTTTAAACTTAAAATTACCTCGGAAAATAAATTTGAATTTTCACTGAAAATTTTAGAAGGAAACTCTTGGGATTTCAACGGATGTTGCATGGAATTTTCAAGAAAAGCATCGAAAAAAACAGTTCTTTGGAGTATTATCGGGAAACTTTAAAGGTTATCAATCAGGAAATTCTGGTGGTGGCGCAAACCTCTATGAGGAATCGAGTTCAACAGAAATTAAATTGGCTTTGAGATTCGGTTTCAGGAGCTATGGACAATTTTGTTATGTTTAATTTTGTTATGTTTCAAATTCGAATTTTATTGTTAACGCTGAAAATGGATTTGAATAGCTGAATTGCTCAAAACATGGTTGAACTCCATATTTTTAAAATCGCATATGATATTTTGTAAAATTTAGAAAAGTCTACGTAGACTTCAAAGGGGGTGGGGAGGGGTTTCGGAAAAGTCTACGAAAGTCTACTAGGGGGGACGGGGGGGTTTGAAAATGTGAAATTTCGGTCTACGTGGTTTGTGGACAGCCCCATAGTTTTATCGGTAGTGGCTGCTTATCACATTCTGTTTGTTTTTCGTCCTTGTTTTCATGGTTTCCAATGATTCGATCATACTTTTTATTCTTGGGTAGAAAAAGCGAAAAAAAACGATTACTAGCATTGAAGCTTTGTATAAATTTTTTATCAAATTGAAAGTTGAAGATAATATTTCATATTTTCAAACTATTTTTTTTATCCTTGTAAGCATTCAACAACTTATGATATGACAATTTTTTTTGCGTATAAAAAATTCAGGACGTAGAAGAAAATAATGAATTCCATTTCAATTAGAAAGTATATGAATTAAATATTAAGCTAGATTTTTTAAACATACTGATTCAATCATACCAACACACAAGATGACTTAGGCATATGCGCATATGGCGTGATTGATGACAAAATTCCGTCCAATGCAACGCGGTGCAAGTTCAACGCAAAAAAGGCACACTCTCGCGACACCTTCAATTATAAAATCGAATCACTATGTTTAGCCTACGTTGCTCTTATAATGCACAAACAGCTTGTCACACCACACAAATGAACTAATTTGTTTACCAAGTTCGTCGTTTGGAATATAAATCCGATATCGCTTTAATGGAACACATGCAGATATGCCGTAAGATGTGTAATTAATTTTGACCATCTAGAGACCGGTCAGTGGTTATGTTTTCGAATGAAGGAACTTGAACACCTACCTTGAAAAGGCACAATTGCACAATGCTAATCCTCGAGAATGTAATTAACACTTTTGGCTTATCAACAGTCTTCACAATCAGTTGATGTCACTCAGGATAAATACGAGATACGTACTAACGGTTTTATAAATTTAAATTTATAGCCTCAAAAGGGCTTCACACTTTCACCACTCTTGCGAGCGAACCCCACTGAATGGGATGACACGAGAGAACGCCGTTTTGTTATTCGACACGACCAGAGTTATGTTTTTATCGGTAAGCATCTAGCAAAGAAATACTTGTGATGGCAAATTTGTTTTCTTATTTATATAGCGAGGCAAAAATCGCCCAACCCCTAATTGGCCCCTGATGAAGAGACATAGTCATTTTCACAGCGATCTCTGTCATTGGTGCTTTTCCTCTTTGATCTGCACAGAAAGGAAGTGGAAGTGCGTCAGTACGAGCAGTAATTTTGGGATGTGCAATGGACACAGACAATTTAGGGTGGTTATTATAATATTTTTCCACCAAACCTACAAACAGTCGAAATCTTTATCGGTTAATATGAAATATTTTTCCCACTAATCATACAAAAGTTTTTATCAAAAACTGAAAATAATGAAAAGCAATAGAAAAATAAAAAAAAAGTCTTTATGCTTTTCTATTAACAGTTCAGAAAAATCCACTTAAATGTGATGGTGCCTTTCTTGTGTATTATAATGTGTAAAACATAAGAGAGGTCAAAATTGTGCTTTAGGGAGATAGATTCAATTATTTTTATCATTTCACATTCATTTCCGTTCATGCATTGCAGTAGCATTTGAAAAAAAAATCGATTTCTATTTTTTTGCTAAGGGGAGGTGCTTGAAAGAAGAGAGAAATAATAATGTTTTTTTTTCAATAACTACACGGTGTGCCTATATATTATTTTTTAAAAATCAATATTTCTGAAACACCTACCACGTGAAAGTATATGCTCTCCTCTTTCTTATAGTGGGTGAACTAAAAAGTTCTATCGGGGGATCTAGAACAATTTTTATTTTTTTCACTATTTTTGGTGCAAACTTCATTGAAATCTCAAATGATAGCCGATTTAACCCCCAAAAATGTATGGAAAAATGACCTTCGATAGAACATTTAAAAAATGCACCTACGTGGAAGAGGAAAACCTATACTTTCGTGTAGTGAGTGTTTTAGGGGCCTCCTTAGCCGTGCGGTAAGACGCGCGGCTACAAAGCAAGACCATGCTGAGACCATGACCATGCCGGTTCGATTTCCGGTGCCGGTCTAGGCAATTTTCGGATTGGAAGCCATACGAATGCAAAAATGGTAACTTGGCTTAGAAACCTCGCAGTTAATAACTGTGGAAGTGCTTAATGAACACTAAGCTGCGAGGCGACTCTGTCCCAGTGTGAGGATGTAATGCCAATAAGAAGAAGAAGAAGAAGAAGAAGAGTGTTTTAGAGATACTGATTTTTTTTAAATAAGCCTCTTCGGACAAACACACCGTGACTACGGATCGCAATGGCCGATCGAGCCAATTTTCAATAGCAAAATACGCATTCTGCGTCGAATGCAACCTGTTGCAAGGAATCGGATAACGCCACACACATACATACACACAGGGCCGGATTTATGGGGGGGCCGGGGGGGCCGTGGCCCCGGGCCCCCACAAATCTTATGTACTAAAACCAACCTTTTTGTACATTTTGGGGCCCCCACAAGCTGTCGGCCCCGGGGCCCCCTTCCGGCTAAATCCGGTCCTGCATACACACATACGTAAATACACACATACATACATACACTCATACAGACATCACATCAATTCGTCGAGCAGAGTCGATTGATATAGAACACTATGGGTCTCCGAGTCTTTTATCAAAAGTTCAGTGAGCGAGTAAGGAAAAAACACTGGAAAATTCTATCGCCGGTATCCGTGTTCCTTGTTGTTCGAACGTGTTGTTCGAACGGAAAAATTTCGCAATTATTTGGCACTCATATAACAAATAATGTGAATGACGCTATGGAAGATTTCAATCGATAAAAGTTTTTTTTTGTAATTTTGTTATAAATATGCGATCATAGGCAGTGCAAGTCTCTCAGCAAGGTGTTTGGTCTAGTTTCGCAGAAACCAGACAATGTATTTAACCATATTTAAATTATGTACCGAGATTCTTCAAGGCAAATTTGATATAAGACTTGATAAAAGACTTAATTATATGAGCTTCTTTGAAATTAATGGGGGGGGGGGATAATTAAAGACTTCTGGTTTATCTTTGTTATTCGAGAAAGGTAACAAAAAACCGGGCCTATTTGTATACCACATTGATTTCGCGAAATTTTTTAAATCCATCAAGCATGCTTAAAACTAGGGGAAGGGGGGACAATATGCCCTAGCTAAGCAAACACTGCTCTATCGTCTTATTTGTAACGCTATTCATGGGTATTTTTACATTATGCATCAGTTAAACAAGATAGCTAGTTGATGCCATTCAAAAATTGTCAAAAATCTCAATCATATTGATAATATTCACATTCAAAAAAGTGGTGATATTTTGTTGCCGGAAAACTCATGAGGCAAAACGTCTTTCAGCTGGCGGCTCCTAGGGAACAAAGTACCACGCGTCGGCGAATCAGCATTCTAGTATGGATAGTCCGTGGAGACGCAAGTACTTTGTAGGTTTTTGCCACTAGGGCGTTTTGCCTCGCCAAAATGTTAGATGTTTCTTCAAAATGTGGAAATTTTCGGTTTTTCCGACCTTCCCATGCACTATTTTGAAACTGTTTTTCGCCTATCCTACATAATTTTAGATCTAGTTTTGTTACGGACATATTAATGGCGGTAAAAAACCACAAAATGCGTTTTGCATCGGGGGGGCGTTTTGGGTAAATTGCCATAACTTTTGAAGTCATTAAGTTGTATGTGTCTTATTTCCAAACATTGGCTCAGGACCGGATACCGGTCCTATCGCATGTCCGAAAGAATGCCAGGAATCCAGCATACAGGCCATACTTTGCACCAAACAAACACTTTATCAAATGTGGGATAGTTTATCCACCATTTTCGTGCGAAATATCCCAATTTTTCAAACCTGCTACCTATTATTCAGCGTAAATAAGATTTAAAATAACTATTTAATACAAATTTGGCCATAAGTTTAAATTTTAATACAATTTGGCCATAAATTTCATATTTTTATTATTGGTATGACAAACACCGATCTTACCCCTTGCCATCTCGCAGCCTCCTTCTCCAAAGTTTTGATTTGCAGCTACGCATCTCAGCACTAGGCTAAGAAAGAAAATTATGTGTATGATAATTTACTTTAAAAAAATCTGTCCAAGGTGAAGAATAAGGGTACATCAATAGTTAAGACATCTCAAACCACACTTTATCCATCCTTACAATGTACTACATTGTAAATCATTTTTTCGATTATTTCTGTGTCTTCTATTTTTGTACCGTCCCCCTGTGACAGAGTTTTGCAAGTGCATATTATACATCTACATGTGCCTCTTAAAAGATAATGCGTTTCATAATATAGATTTGCACAGTTATCAAAACGAACAACCATGCTCAAATGCTGTCAAAACAATTCACAATTTGGTGCTAATTAAATATAATATAAACAACATTTTAGGGAACTAACAAATCCAAGGCGATATAAGCAGGAAAATATAATTTGTCTTTGACAATCTGTACGACGTTGAGTAAAAGGATGGAATATTTTGCCGCCATTTATGGTCATTCGTATTGAGCTTACAAGTACGGAGATGATGTGCGATTTACTTGAAATTAATTTGTCTTCTTAGACAAGATATGTCTTTTTTCCTCAGCTCAGTGCTGAGTTTGAGTTTTTTTTTTCGAGTTTTCAACATCGCACGGGTGCTTCAGTCGTCTGGTTCCAATTACAACAATATTTTTCATCATTGCCATAAAAAAAACTCCTTAATTTCCGACTACATGATACTTATGATTGAGGGATAAATCAGTGGATTATCTTAAGTAGTTAATCACATCTAAGATTTCTTTATGGTGAAGTTGGGCATGGCCGAGAGAAATAATTCTGATGTTGTTGTTGTTCATGTCTTACACTAGAATTTATATGGATTTCAAAAGAAAAAAATAAGTCCTATTGTTTAGCTATGAATTACAGCTAATGCTGTACATGCTCATTTTGATTTTTCTCACCGGTGAGTAGAATTGAATCATTTGTTTGAGAAACTGCATAAGTATATCCATTTAACACAATTTCGAGAAAACAACAAAAAACTGTTTTTGAACCGAATCTTTCGATTTCTTCGATAATCGCGAGTCGAAATGTGCCGGGATAAGGATGGTAGCATCTTGACGGACGCACGTGTGGTGATCGAAAGGTGGAAGCAGCACTACGAGGAACATTTGAATGGCGCTGAGAGTACAGTTCAACGGACGATGGAAGCCAACCAGCCCCCACCTTGAGGGAAGTTAAGGATGCCATCCAATAGCTAAAGACCAATAGAGCAGCTGGTAAGGATGGTATCGGAGCTGAGCTCATCAAGATGGGCCCGGAAAAGCTAACCACTTGCCTGCACAAATTGATAGTCAGAATCTGGTAAACTGAACAGCTACCGGAGGAGTGGAAAGAAGGGGTTGTATGCCCCATTTACAAGAAAGGCGACAAGCTGGAGTGTGAGAACTTTCGAGCAATCACCATCCCTCATGCCGCCTACAAAGTGAAATCGCAGATCATCTTCCGTCGTCTGTCACCATTAGTGAATGACTTCGTGGGAAGTTATCAAGCCGGCTTCGTTGACGGCCGCTCGACAACGGACCAGATCTTTACTGTACGGCAAATCATTCAAAAATGCCGTGAATATTAGATCCCAACGCACCATCTTTTCGTTGATTTCAAGGCGGCATACGACCGTATAGACCGCGTAGAGCTATGGAAAATTATGGACGAGAACAGCTTCCCTGGGAAGCTTACCAGACTGATCAAAGCAACGGTGGATGGTGTGCAAAAATGTGGGAAGATTTCGGGCGAACACTCCAGTTCGTTCGAATCGCGCCGGGGAATAAGACAAGGTGATGGACTTTCGCGCCTGTTGTTCAACATTGTGCTAGAAGGTGTCACTCGGAGAGCCGGGTGTAACAGCCGAGGTACGATTTTCAACAGATTCAATTAATTTATTTGTTTCGCGGATGACATAGATATTGTCGGCCGAACATTTGCAAAGGTGGCAGAACTGTACACCCGCCTGAAACGTTAAGCAACACAAGTTGGACTGGTGGTGAATGCGTCAAAGACAAAGTACATGCTTGTGGGCGGAACTGAGCGCGACAGGGCCCGCCTGGGAAGCAGTGTTACGATAGACGGGGATACCTTCGAGGTGGTCGAGGAATTCGTCTACCTCGGATCCTTGCTAACGGCTGATAACAATGTTAGTCGTGGAATACGAAGGCGCATCATCTGTGGAAGTCGGGCCTACTACGGACTCCAGAAGAAACTGCGGTCAAAAAAGATTCACCACCGCACCAAATGTGTCATGTACAAGACGCTAATAAGACCGGTTGTCCTCTACGGACATGAAACATGAGCAATGCTCGAGGAAGACTTGCAAGCACTCGGAGTATTCGAGAGACGGTTGCTTATCTTTGGCGGTGTGCAAGAAGATAGTGTGTGTGGCGGCGAAGAATGAACCACGAGCTCGCCCAACTCTACGGCGAACCCAGTATCCAGAAGGTAGCTAAAGCCGGAAGGGTACGATGGGCAGGACATGTTCGCTTCCGATCCGGCAGGTACGAGACGGCGTGGAGCGCAGCGAGTGAGATGGGCAGACCAGGTGCAAAACGACTTGGCGAGCGTGGAGCGTATTCGAGGATGGAGAGATGCGGCCTCGAACCGTGTATTGTGGCGTCAAATTGTTGATTCAGTGTTATCTATTTAGATGTAGACCAACCATGGAGTTGGTAATTGAGGAGGATATTCTTCTTCTTCTTCAATGGTTCTACATGGCTACATGGCTCTGCGCCATTGCATGAGTATGTAGCTTGTGTGGCAAGTACAATAGATACAATATGCCCAGGGTATCGAGAAAGTTTCCGGACCGAGAATTGAACTCGCCATCTACGGATTGGTAATCCTACGCCTTTGCTGTCAAGGCTACTGAAGACCCCCACTGGAGGATATTCATTGGGTTATAAATTTTCCAGAAGCCAGCAATGTAACCATGCCTCAAAGAGTGTTAATGGACTTTATAATAGATTTCCTCCAATTGAAATTGCACTAGGGGAAAAGACGGCTTTGGCAGGTTTTGTTCTATTATTATCAGGGGGGTTTTTGTCGACCAAATTTTATGAAATTTGGCCACAATATTCTTTGATATGCAAAGAATATTTAGCCCAAATTTGAGCATAATCAGTCATAAGAAACCCCCCTGACAATAATAGAACAAAACCTGCCAAAAGCCGTCATTCCCCCTATCTATAAATTTCAAAATAATATGATCTGAAGAAATATTTATTTTGCCTAAACTTGATAGAATTTTACATGGTATGAAATCTAAATACATCTATCTATCTATCTATCTTCTATCTATATATATAAAACTCAATGTTTGTATGTTTGTATGTATGTTTGTATGTATGTTCCAGCATAACATCTGAACCCATTTACCGATTTTAACCAAATTTGGAACACACATTCTTTATCTTAAGGAGACGACGATAGGGGGGTTAGGCATGCTCTTTGGAAAAGGGGGAGGGCGTGGGGGAAGGGGTATTGTTTAGTTATCGGTCAACTCAGTGTAACTTCTGAAACCCTTGGCCGATTTCAACCAAAGTTGGAACACAAATTCTTTATCTTAAGATGGGGACAGGTCGAGCATGCATTTTGGAAAAGGGGAGGGTATGGGGAGGGGCATTGCTTAATTATAGATCTACGCAGTTTAAATTCTGAACCCTTGGCCGAATTCGACCAAATTTGGAGCACAAATTCTTATCTTAAAAAGGGGACGATAGGGGTTTAGCATGCTCTTTGGAAAAGGGGAGGGTGTGGGGAGGTATTGCTTAGTTATCGATCAACTCAGTGTAAATTCTGAACCCTTGGCCGATTTCAATCAAATTTTGAACACAAATTCTTTATCTTAAGGATGGGACGATAGCAGGGTTGAGCATGCTCTTTGGAAAAGGGGGAGGGTATGGGGGGAGGGGTATTGCTTAGTTATCGATCAACGCAGTGTAGACTCTGAACCCTTGGTTGATTTCAACTGAATTTGAAACACAAATTCTTTATCTTACAGAGGGAACGATAGGGGGGTTAAGCGTGCTCTTTGGAAAAGGAGGAGGGTATGGGGGGAGGGGTATTGCTTAACTATTGATCAACGCAGTTTAAATTCTGAACCCCTTGGCCGATTTCGACCAAATTTGGAACACAAATTCTTTATCTTAAGAAGGGAACGATAGGGGGTTAGGCATGCTCTTTGGAAAAGAGGGAGGGTGTGGGAGGAGGGGTGTTCTTTACAAAAGAGGGAGGGTATGGGGGGAGGGGTATTGTTTAGCAATCGATTAACTCAATGTAAATCCTGAACCTCATGACCGATTTGAACCAAATTTGTATCAAATATTGTCTGTCCTAAGGAAGCGATTTTAGTGGATGTGGTTAAGTAATTTAAAAAAAGGGGAGGGTGTGGGAGAGGGGGTATTGTTTAGTTATTGATCAATTCAGCATGACTTCTGATCCCATTTATCGATGTCCACCAAATTTGGAACCCATATTATCTGTCTAAGGAAGACTATATCAGACTGGGTATGAGTGCCATAGCTAAATGAGAGAGAGGGTATATCCATTAAACGAACAGTTTAGTATACCTTTTATCGCATAGGTCAATTCAAACCAAACACGTAAGCACGTAATCCCTACCCAAAGGAAACTATTATAGAGAGGCTGGAAGGGACTTTTGGAATGGGATGGGGGGGGGTATTGGGATTGGGTATTGTTGTTCATCGGAATAATTGTATGCCCAGTGAAAAGCAATGATTAATGTGTTTCCTTCTGAATGGTGGATATGATTGCTTCTTCAAAAGTAGGCATTTGCCCGGAATAAGACAATGGTGGGTGTGATCCCTTCTTTAAAAATATGCGTTGCCCGAATATGGCATCGATGAATGTTTTTCCTTCTTTAGAAATAGACGTTTTCCCGGAATCCCACGATCCCTTCTTCAAAATCAGTCAATGTTTCCAAAAGCCTTCTTTTAATCAAATGATAAAGTATGAATAAGTAAACACAACTACCCTGTTGATCAATTGGTTTTATCATTTTCCGATTGTAAAAGAAAACTGCAAACCAAACTGGCAATTCCGAGCAAGGCCGGGTACATAAAGCTAGTAATATACATAAAACCCAGATTAATCCACCTAGCGGTGATGGTGCCTTTCTCGACCTTCGTAAAATGTGTGTGCTTGAAAATAGATGAGCTAGTAGCTAGGAGTAAAAAAGACAAATTTCTTTGTCCGTTCTATGAAAATCAGATTACGGCAAAGATATTGTAGATCCAGTTGAAAACCGAAAATCATATTTTGTCCCATTTCCGGATGTCGCAACTGCATCGCGAGTGGTGCCCGACTATGGCACAGTTGCGCACTACTCGCGATGCGCTACTCCTACTACTACTCCTACTACTGCACTATACTACTCGCACTACTCCGGAAATGCGAGAAAATGCGATTGTCGCGAGACCTCGGTTCGGTTTTCAGCTTGATCTACAATATGCTAATATTAATAAGAATTTCGACATTTTTATTTCCTTTTCCAATGTTTTTGACGTTCATACCCCTGTTTTATTTTACCCAGTCATATATTTTAAGGATATCACTTTTGGATGTTAGTTGAACTGAAGCTCCGACTGCACAAAAAGAAAACGAAAATGTCATTCCCATCAAGCGAGCGGAGGGATATTTGATATTTGATATTTGTTATGATATAAATCTCATGACCGTCTTTCTGCCAAACTCCCGTATGAAGAGGGAGGGAAGTGCATCAGTGTGGAAGCATCCGATAGTTCGTTTTCGGAAAGAAATTATAGCCTTTCGGTACAACTTTGTTGCACAAGAAAAGCAAAAAGAATTTTGGCCATAATTTCTAAGGTAATAGTCCAATCTGGCCAACTTTCAATATAAAATAATAGAATAGGATTCCGCGTCTAATGCAATTTGTTGAGAGTAAATCGGTTGAGGGTAAGTCCATTAAAAGTCAGCTAGACTTTTTTACTCGCTTTTTTATAACACATAGTATATTTTGGCCATAATTTCTGTGCCCATGGTCCGATCTTCCAAATTTTCAATAGAAAACAAAACGATAGGATTCCGCGTCGAATGAAACTTGTTGGAATTAAATCGGTTGAGTTCCAAAAAAGTGAGCTAAACTTTTCGCACTTTTGGTGCGCGCACACACACACAGAAACATCTTTCTAACGTCGAGCTGAGTCGATTTGTATACAACACTATGGGTCTCCAGGCCTTCTGTAAAAGTTTGGTTTTTGGAGCGAACATACAACCTTATCGTATAAAAAGGCAAAAATGATGTTTCAGCCATAACTTCCGATCCCATAGTCCGATCTAGCCAATTTTCAATAGGAAACAATGGGATAGGATTCTGCGTCGAATGAAATTTGTTGCGAGCAAATCGGTTGAGGATAAGTGCCTGAAAAATGAGTGACATTTTTTACGCGATTTTTACGTATAAATTTGTATTTTGGCCATAACTTCCGATCCCATAGTCCGACCTGGCCAATTTTCAATAGGAAACAATGGGAAAAGATTCTGCGGCGAATGCAATGTGTTGCGAGCAAATCGGTTGAGGATAAGTGCCCGAAAAATGAGTGACATTTTTTACGCGATTTTTTCGTATGAATTTGTATTTTGGCCATAACTTTCGATCCCATAGTTCGATCTGGCCAATTTCAAATAGGAAATAATGGGACAGGATTCTGCGTCGAATGCAATTTGTTGCGAGCAAATCGGTTGAGGCTAAGTGCCCGAAAAATGAGTGACATTTTTAAGCGTTTTTTTCGTATGAATTTGTATTTTGGCCATAACTTTCGATCCCATAGTTCGATCTGGCCAATTTCAAATAGGAAATAATGGACCAGGATTCTGCTTCGAATGCAATTTGTTGCGAGCAAATCGGTTGAGGCTAAGTGCCCGAAAAATGAGTGACATTTTTAAGCGTTTTTTTCGTATGAATTTGTATTTTGGCCATAACTTCTGATCCCATAGTTCGATCTGGACAATTTCAAACAGGAAGCAATAAGACAGGATTCTGCATCGAATGCAACTTGTTGCGAGCAAATCGGTTGAGAATAAGTTCCCGGAAAATGAGTGACATTTTTTACGCGATTTTTTCGTATGAATTTGTATTTTGGCCATAACTTCTGATCCCATAGTCCGATACGACCAATTGCAAATAGGAAACAATGGGACAGGACTCTGCGTCGAATGCAACTTGTTGCGAGCAAATCGGTTGAGGATAAGTGCCCGAAAAATGAGTGACATTTTTTACGCTATTTTTTCGTATGAATTTGTATTTTGGCCATAACTTCTGATCCCATAGTTCGATCTGGCCAATTTCAAATAGGAAACAATGGGACAGGATTCTGCATCGAATGCAACTTGTTGCGAGCAAATCGGTTGAGAATAAGTGCCCGAAAAATGAGTGACATTTTTTTACGCGATTTTTTCGTATGAATTTGTATTTTGGCCATAACTTCTGATCCCATAGTCCGATCTGACCAATTGCAAATAGGAAACAATGGGACAGGATTCTGCGACGAATGCAATGTGTTGCGAGCAAATCGGTTGAGGATAAGTGCCCGAAAAATGAGTGACATTTTTTACGCGATTTTTTCGTATGAATTTGTATTTTGGCCATAACTTTCGATCCCATAGTCCGATCTGGCCAATTTCAAATAGGAAATAATGGGACAGGATTCTGCGTCGAATGCAACTTGTTGCGAGCAAATCGGTTGAGGATAAGTGCCCGAAAATGCGTGACATTTTTGAGTAGTTTTGCACACACACACACACACACACACACACATACACACACACACACACACACACACAGACATCACCTCGATTCGTCGAACTGAGTCGATTGGTATATAACACTATGGGTCTCCGGGCCTTCTATAAAAAGTTTGTTTTTGGAGCGATCATATAGCCTTTACCGTATACTTAGTATACGAGAAAGGCAAAAATGAATTTCTGTCTGTCTGACCCTTATAGATTCGGAAATTGCTGAGCCCATAATCAAGAGTAATACGTACCAAAATTTTGCCTGGGGAGATTCGCTGGGTCAGCTAGTCTATAATAAAATAGCATTATCTTTTAAAATGCAAGCTCATTCTAATAAATTTACGCGGTTCATAATAATTGTGTATTTAGGGAACATCCATAGCGTAACATTTAGAGGGGGGTTGAGTGAAGTGTGACGATCCATACACAATTTTTAAATGCTCCATACAAAAAGTGTGACATAGGGGGAAGGGAGGATTGAAAATGATCGATATTTGCGTTATGTAATTAATGGAACTTCCCATAGGTGGGAATATTCAGTAGGACGTTTGTTATTTGGATCTCAAATTGCCATTGCAAGAAAAGTGCTTACGAGGTCGATGCTCGATCTAGCCTAGGATGTTTTTGTCTTTCAATTTCAACTTTCAATTATTTTTTTTAGCTTTCAAATCATAACTGTGTAAAATCTTATAAACAACTAAGAAAGGCCGGTCAAATTTCAGTTAGATAGTAAAAGGAGAAGAAAGTATATTGTTTCGATTTAAGCGCATCCTATTTTGTATACAAACATTGTTTCATGTATTCCGGAGAATGCAAGCGTTTTTATCATTGTTGTCTGTGATGAAAATATTGGTCAATAGCACACTTTGGTGTCTACATGCCTTCAAGAGCTGCTCTAAAGGCCAATTGCTAAACTTCCGCTTTAGTCTTAACCGGTGCTTACCTGGTTTATGCGGGATTAGTGTAGAAATTGTTCGTTACTAAAATTAAAGTAACTTGTTCATTTTTGTCTTAGGAACTAACAAAAAAAAGTTTACTGATACACAATATTGAGCCACCCCATCTATAACCCTTCGACAAAGCCACACTCCACGGTCAGGCTTATCAAGAAAAAGGAAGAGCAGAAATCATTCAAGTCTTTTACTCCTTCGTTGAAAAATGCTATAGCCACTTGTGTGAGCCGTGTATGCGCGCTCGGTGGGTGGTAAATTGCACTCTGCCCGTTATTAGTGGCATGCCTCAACAATTTTCCGCTATGTTTACCCACACGAATATTATCAGCACAACCAGACCTACATAATCTTTGAATTTAGAATGCTCGGAAATAGCTCAAATAATGGTGGGGATAGGATATGAAGAATACTTGCATTGATAATTTCCCAGAAGACACGAGGCTTTTTTACAGACACACTACTCAAGAAACATCGTAGCCTTTCGATCCTACGCATTTCTCCTCTCGAATCATAATAGTAGATTGAACCATTCTATTACACGAGTTACATCCCGCTGAGCTCGAACGGTCGCCGTGGTCTATAACACGATGACCTTGTTTCAGTATAATTCTGTTGTCAGTTGATTCATACGGATACATCTTCACAGGAACGTGGCTTTTCCACCATCCATGGTGGAAAAAGACATGTAATTTAAATTTTATTTCTCTTCACAGGGGTCTACTCCGTTTGGCGAAATGAGCATAGTCAGATGAATTGTCTATCTTCTTCTTGCATCATCACACAGTAGACGGTACTAATGATTATGATGAGTATTATTTCACACGTACTTATTACTATGATGATAAAAATATATATATAGAAATGTGCAAACCAAAGAAGTGATGAAACGGGAAGGATGTACAAAGATTAGTAATACAGTTGAAAAATATGAACAAAATAAATTAAGGGAAATCCTATCCCTTGCTTGGAACGTCAATGGAGTATGTAATTATAACGACTACTCATAATGACTAAAAGCCACGAGAATAATGTATAATAATGTATCTTCGTACAATAAACTAGAACATATTATTTACGTGAACATTTAACACAATAATCAACAACAAAACATTCTACCAATGGCTTTCAAAGCTCCGATACCAACAAGCAAAGTTTTTACACCCAACTAGTACTAGTACTCTTAAGCATGCTTTCCAAATTTTCTCCTAAATGCCTTGTGAGTTTTAATAGTGAATCTGAAATCCCCACAAACTTATCATAAAACCGTGATGAATCTATTGAATCTTGGTTATATAACACTCGATTTTATAAAATTACGTCATTTCTGTCAAAAAAATGTATTCACAGAAAGAATGAAGTCAAGTGGTTCTATCAATAAAACAGAGATCAATAGATTAATCCACCTAGCGGTGATGATGCCATCGGGATATCTCATTATTTCCATTAATTCACATGTTTGCATTGATTTCTATGCGTTGCCGCCTTCGGTGAAAAAATTGTTTTTTCGATTTTGAATTTTATTTTTCCAAAAAATAAAAAGATTTTGCAATAATTCCGACAAGCATTGTCGGAATGTCCGATCGGGCTAATTTGCAATAGTAAACAATGGAACCGAGTCCCCCGTCGAATGTTGCAAAGGAATCGAACAATATTAAGTTCCATAAAGTGTGTCTACAAAATTTGCGTACACATATACAGACATCATCTCGGTTCATAGCGCTGAGTCGATCGATATATAACACTATGAGTCTCCGAGCTTTCTATCAAAAGTTTGTTTTTGGAGTGATGTTATACCCTTGTGTTACAACTTTGTTGAACGAGAAAGGCAAAAAGTGAATGATAAGTTCACAAATACAATCCGTTTATTATCCCTAAAACTGTTGCACGTACAACAAGTTGTGTATAGTATCTAAGAATGCTGCATGAGAAGAGTTACCGCAATTCTCATCTTCCTTTACATTCAAGTGAACCACAAACTTTGACAATTAGTGCAAACTGACACGATAAGTCAGTGCAACGGATAATCAGGTGATGTGCGTAGTTTGTATTGCAAGGAAGCTTTTGAATGAATTTAAGATCATATGTACACTCAACCTTTAGTGAATTTCAAATTCACCATATGGGTTTCTACTCCCATTTTCAAAAGCCTTAATCTGACTAATAATTTTTGTGCAGTGAAATTTAAGTCGTTTGTTCAGAATAAGTAAGCAAATAAACTACCAATGTTTCCCCACTATGCATGTTATGGTTTTCTCAAAGTGTTCACTTGAAAAAAGTATTTTAAAAATCATGTAGTTTCCATGATGTCTGATTTGCGGCTTTGTTGTCGCCTTTAAACGCTGAGAGGATTAGAGCAAGGTGGTGGTCTTACGTTCCTGGTATTTAACATGGGATTGACAACAATGAAACGATTAACATCCCTTTTTTATTATTATAAAATATTTTGGTACGTAACTATAAAAAGTAGTAAGCCTACATTACACTGAAGGAGGAAACTAAGCATGTCAAACTAGTCATCAACACGCTGAAAACGAAGTACATTATGCATTATATCATTATTAACTACCCACTTACGACGAAATCGAGGTGGTTAAAGAATTCGTGTAATTGATATCACTGAAGAACACCAAAAATGATACCAGCGGAAAAAATCGGAGACGCATTGTGGCAGAAAGTCGTACTTACTTTCAACTAATCGAATAAAGTTTGTCGTCTTTAAATGACTAACTTTTTAGATCTAGATCTTGGCTGTTAGTGGCTTGATTTTGCTACAAATTTGACCACAGCTCGGATGTCCTTTCCTACTATGTATTTCTATCTTAGTTCTTTCTGTGTTTCACATTCTACCGAAACTTTCCTACTACTATACCTTATAGACGAATCCAAGTAAAAATAAGAAGAAGACACACGACGGTGTTAACTTTGACAGATCCTACAGTACAGCATAGGAAGATCATTTTAGAATGCTTATAATAAATTCTAGACAAAATGTAATTAAAATCTGATTGAAGTATGAAACGGAAAAAGTTCCGAACTGTATGATAGATACATTTTTGGAAAATATTCAAAAAATTGAGATAAGCTTCCGAATATGTAATTCAGAACTTTTTCCGTACCCTACATTAATCAGATTTTAATTACAATTTGTCTAGAATTTATTATAAGCATTTCAAAATGATCTTCCTATGTTGTACTGTAGGATCTGTCAAAGTTAACACCGTCCGTGTGTCTTCTTCTTATTTTTACTTGGATTCGTCTATACCCTAACATTTTCAAATCCCTGAATTACCATCTTCAACCAGAGGTCGCGCACATACTTGACACCTTAACACCTCGGTATTAAACAATGGATAGAACATTTACGCAACACTCGATAGACCAATGGAATATTTTTCGGTTTTATGAAAAGCTTTCTTCTTACCAGGGCGGGAATCGAACCCACATTCCACAGCACATGCATCTAGACGGCTGACCTCACTAACTAGGTACACGGGCACGAAGCTTACAAACTGGAGGCGCTTCCTGCCCAAATTGTTTTTGGTCGAAATTTGAAAAGTTTCGACAATTCATGTAACCAACACAAGCTAAGCAATTATCGATGTCGAATAAAAAAGCTTCATATTTTAAACTAAGTTGAGTCATGTTGAGTCTCGATGGCTCCAGTTAGACTTGTGGGTAAAAGCGAAGGATTGTCAATCCGGAGATGGCGAGTTTGATTCACGGTTCCAGTCTAGGATGTTTTCGGGTGGGGTGAGGAATGTGAATATAGTGTACCGCCATCCCCTGACAATGGGTCTGGGGGGTGAGAATGGGTCATCGCTCTCACCGGCAGCCTGGAGGTCGTAGAGCAAAATCGTTCAAAAAGGTCTCTTATATTTTGGCCTTCTTGCCCTCAGATGTATTCGATCTATTTTACAAGCATTCTAAGTAGTTGAAACAGTGACCCATTATCACCCCCATTTGACCCATTGTCACCCCCGACGACGGTATCCATTGTGCTTGCTTGTGCTTGTAAGATACATATTTTATCATTTATGCATTTTGCAGGCATAGAAAAGTTTTTAAATATTAACTTTGGAAATTCTAATAGAACACTAAGCTAAATAGCATGTCATGTTCCAGTTATAGAATATCGTGCCTTTGAAGAAGAAGAAGTGTGTCGCTGAAACGTTAGTTGTGGGTTTCACTGCGATGAGCAACCAAAGTGTGATCTGACGTCATTCTACCATATATGTACTTTACTTATGCATGTAAATAAAATTCAAACGTCAGAAACAAATTAGGGATGTGCAGCTACCCAAACTTGCTTAGTCATGGTTGTGTCATTAATGATCTCGCCGGCAGAGTCCAACCGCTTTTGATAACTATCAGAAGTGGGTTCGCTTGTTTCATCTCTTCGAAACCTTGATTAAAGTCCTTTCACCGACATCACGCGCTATGATTGGTGCCAATCAGTCTGGATTCGACGAAATTGTGTTTGCCGCCATTTCCTGACCATAAATGTATTGCAATGAGTCACTTCTTGGTCAGAAATAGCGTCCAAGTTGGGATTTGTTGACTTTGATTGGTGCCAGGCTGGCTGGGCATGCTATCGCTTTATTGACATTTGCAAATTTGATTGATCGATTTCAGTAGGTTCCATGCTGACCTGTTGGCAAATCTATGTTCCATTAATATCCGATTAGCATAAAATAATGTGATGCTCTTTGCTCTTGTGTTTACCTTCGAATCTAGAAAACGATCAAGCGGTAGGGCGGTGCCAGTTTGTCTACCACTCTTTGATTGGAAACACATATGAAAAACTATGAGTAGTCACCTAAAGAGATTTTTTATCATTTCCATCTAATGTTAGCCTGGTATATCATTACGAGAATTTCTTATTATAAATTAATGTAGTCTAAGCGATTCTTCTGCAGGTCAGACAATAATACAATATCAGGTTCATGATTCAGTTGAATAAATACTCTTGATAACATTCTCGAAATGCAGAAAGGTAAACGAATACAACCACGTGATTAGCTGACACACCGCTTGAAAAAGCCATTAAAATTAAACCGGCACTAACCTGTTTAACAACCGGACTGCTTGGGGCTATTGACGAAAATCATTAGCATTAAGCCGTGTTACATATGAGGGGCATCTTGTACCGATTAAGCTCAAACTTCTTGTGTGATTGTTCTTTCTTATGTCCCTGCGTTCTTACTGGAACTTGATCTGCTCAGTGTTTCTAAAATAATTTCTACACTTATTAATTTAACGCTGTCTATGTCTGCCTTGGTATATTTTTTTACTATTTGCGGTAAGTCCGTAGTGCCCAGGGAGTTTTAGGTCGACCATAGACCGGAAAGTATTAAACACGCCACCGTTTTCGGATATCGTACGATTTTACTCCCAAGACCAACTGGAGATCTTTAGCTAGAATATCAAAAACTTCCATACGGTCGGTGTGACTGAAGAGAGGTGTCTATGATAAAATTGTAACACACTTAAAGTACTAAAACTTTTTTCCAATCAAATAAAACATTTTAAATATTGCATATAATAATCTTTGCAAGATATGGGCTCGATTGGTTGCGTCCTCGCTAATATGGAGATTAGTGCGGAAAAACGTTCTTTTTACATTTTTGCTCTAAGCGGCTTCAATTTATCGTCGACCACGTGACTCAATGATAACGTTAGCATATAGTCTGAAAGATGTCGAAAGACTTTGCCGAAAAACCTACGTAGCTGGAAGGTCTACAAAAAATGTTATTACGATTCCCAAATTGTTTTTTCAAACCATATGCAAGAAATCAATGTTTCTGCCAGCACTACCGGACAACCTATATAGCTATGGTTGTCAGAATGGCAAAATCAATCTTTCTTCTTGTCGGAATTTTTACTTTGAGAAATGATTCCGAATAACTCCCATTAGCTCCAAAGACGCTTTATAATATTAATAATTTTGAAATAACACTCTTAGTTAAATTGTTGATCCACGTAGATTGGTAGAGCTGGCCAAATAAACTATGTTTTGCAAAGAGTTTGAACAATCAATCTTCGAAACGTTACCGAAATGTTTTTTCGTTAACGCTCCAGCAACGTACCTTCTTCAGCAAAGTTTTTCGACATCCGTGGGTTATACTTTAACCCTTTCAGGGCGGATGGGTCATATTTGCACAGCGCGTTCGGGCATATATGACCCATCCGTCCTGAAAGGGTTAACGCAATGTGCCACTTGCTTCATGATGAACTGAAACCACTAGAAGTAAAAATGCGAAAATATACGTTTATTTCCCATACTAATTTCCATACAAACTTCAAACGCGATGCGAAAAGTTAGGAAGCAACCAGTCGGGCCAAAATTCTGCACAGTTATTTGGGACCCAGAAAGGTTTCGAAAAATCATCGATTTGAAAAAATGATTAGGACGCCCCACTTTAGTACATACATATATTGTGGTTCTCAAAATTGTTTAGCGTTTTGCTCAGTCACCTATGCTTCGCTTAATTGTACGCCGTTAAGGTATTTCATTCTATTGTGGTACTTATACAATTTTTATCAATTTTTAATGTAAAATATTACATTGCATATTACACAGTTTATACTACCAAGATCCACCACAAAAATATATCAAATCCAACGCAGAAATAATGAAAGTTAAAACCGTCCAATACTCAAATGATTCCACCAAAGAATATATTTTGTAGAGGGACGACAAAATGCTGCATACCTTAGAAATGAATGTGGAAAAGCTCACCGAAAGCTCACATCTGTTTGACATTGGTTTATTTACTTTTTGCATGGCGCACAACTCGTCGCGTGAGACCCGGCGCGTAACTGGAAAGCCAGTATGCTAATTTTAGAAAATAATCGCAATAACATCTTCTATGATCTGAGAAAAATCGGTGGGAATATTTGCCAGAAGAAAATAAATCTGTATTAAAATTACAACATGGTTCATCGATTTTTAAATCATTGTCATACAAAATAATAGTCGTAGAATATAATAACAGTAATTGAACCGTTTGTTTGAGAAACTGCATATGTAACATTTTTGGCCAAAAAGAGATTTTTATATATTCTGAATCCTCGTCCAAAAATACGTATTCTGGCAAAAAACGAAAAAAAAATTTGTTCAGGAATGTATGAATTTTTTTTCGTTTGTTGTCCACGTACTTTGAAGAGCAATTGTGGAGTACTGCTTACATTTTTGCACTAAAAGTGCCTCAGGGTGTTGAGTTTTGCCAAAAACTATTAATCTGTATCGATGAAATCGAAAGATTCGGTGCGAATTTGTTCAAAAACAATTTATTGTTGTTTTCACGAAACAGTGTAAAATGGACATATGCAGTTTCTCAAACAAATGCTTCAATTGTTTTCCAGTGCAGGTCGTTTTTCAAGGATATTTGTTAAGAAAATTATTTTGAGCTTTTTAGTGGAATGTTTTCACTTGTCATAAGACGAGTTTATACAATCCCATTGAATTCCACCACTTAATTGTATCTTGACAGATACGTATTTCGACCTCAACAGTAAGGCCGTCTTCAGTGTCTCGTACTTGACTCGTACAGTGTCTCGTACTTGAGTCGAGTCAAGTACGAGACACTGAAGACGGCCTTACTGTTGAGGTCGAAATACGTATCTGTCAAGATACAATTAAGTGGTGGAATTCAATGGCATTGTATAAACTCGTCTTATGACAAGTGAAGGATATTTGATTACTTTTGTTACATCGGACCTTTTGCATTTGAAAAATCAGTTGGGACTTGTACACAAGTCAAATACACAGCAGATACACTAGTCAAATTCACATAGGACCTTAAGGCTCAATTCAATGAAAACTACTCGAACTTCGCTGAAGAAGGTTGGTTTTAGATCAAAACTACAGAGAATTATGCAATAATAAGCGAATACTCATGTTCTTTAACATTAACACTTTTGCGTTAAGGGTAGATTGGGCAAGTGAATTAGGCAAGTCTGGAACTGGAACGCGAATTGTTCAATAGGCGTTCAACTCGCGTTAATGTCAATCACCTTATATTCAATTCTTGTCCAATCTATATTTAGCAGCTCTGGTCAAATTTTTAGCAAAATTGGTTCACACGCAACTGAGATCTAGATCTCCAAAGTTGACCAATTTGTATGAAAAACGGCAAGTGGACTTTTTATTATGGCTGGTCTCTGTAAGGGCTTAATAGTTAGAAACAAAGTCATTCTATTTATGTATTTAATTATTGGTTTTTATTTCCAGAAGTTTTGGATAAACAAATTGCTAATAATTGGGTCTTAAAA
Organism: Armigeres subalbatus; assembly: GCF_024139115.2. Taxonomy (NCBI): domain Eukaryota; kingdom Metazoa; phylum Arthropoda; class Insecta; order Diptera; family Culicidae; genus Armigeres; species Armigeres subalbatus. Next base: position 165,185,493 of record NC_085140.1, read on the forward strand.
TGAAGAATCGATATTCAACCCGCAAAATGACGACAAAACTAGCACAAGATTTTTATTTCGGGATTTTTCAGCTTGGAAAACCTAGTGTTACTTTTCTCGGGTTGAATTTCAGTTGTCCAAGGTCCAGGCTGCTAACAAAACTGCTGTGCATTTTGTATGTCGTTTAATTATATATCTGTTACTAGCCCGTTGCGTCGAATTTATTAAAAAAAAAAACATATGCGTTAAAAAAGGCTTTTGTATTTGAAAATTATTTAAAGAAACACAAAAAACCCTGAATAATCCACCTAGCCGTGTTGATGCCTTTCTCGTCTAAAAAACCTTTACAATATCCAACTTCGTGGTACTTATGAGGGTGTCGCTGAGTCGGGGGCCTCTCGTTAAGTAAGTACTACATCAACACTTCCTTCCTCTCCCAATGTTAACTTTCGGTGGCGAAGAAAAGTGGTCTTCCGAGATTTACAATATCAGTGTATATTTGTTGATATTTTAATATCCTGCATGGTGTGTAAAACAGGGCATTACTGTTTGTGTTGAGGTACATCGAGAAAATCTACTCACGTTTAGTCAAACTTTGTCTTCTATGTCCGTCCTATGTCCAAGTCCCTTTCTGGTAGTTTGAGGTCTGTTTATAAGTTCTTGATAGGTATATGTTTGTAAATATTACGTAATTTATATTCATTACCTGAAGGTCAATTTTTCATGCACTCAGCGATTTAGGTTAGCATTAGGTAGATATATGTTGCATGAAATCTACATAAAATAGATAGTTTTATATTGATATAGTTGTAAGTTCAAGTATACTACCTTAGTTTAGAATAGTTTAAGCGAATAATATCAATATTTTAATAGGAATAATCAGTATAAAACAATATAATTCACTTTGTACTTCCTCGATGACTACACATGTCCACGTATGCTATTGTTATAATTCATATTGGTCATTAGTTGTCCATCTACCACTACTCGTCTATCATTTCTACGGTATAAGTATGATATACATATATTTGGATACAAGCACGATCATTATAATAGCTAGGAGCGACACAACGCCGAGGGGTTGTAACACTCCCCCCCGGCTTACATACTTTCGCTCCAAATATCAAGAACAGCTAGTTTAACGGCAGGACGCTCATAAACACCTTTGCTAGTCTGTACCGTTGCGCTACGTACCTGCCCTCCTTTTTCCACTATAGCTATAACCCGGCCTTTGGGCCAACAGTTTCGGGGTAACTCTGGATCTACAATAACGACGACGTCGTCCACGGCAATGGGTTTAACCTTTTCGAACCATTTCATTTGTCTAGTGATTTCCGATAGATAACTTCTAAGCCAACGCTTCCAGAACAGGTTGGCCATTATTTGTGATTTCTGCTATTCTTTTCGCACCACGTGAACGCTACCATCACATAGTGTTAGGGGTTTTGTTCCATCCGATGAACCCAATAAAAAATGGTTGGGTGTAAAAGTCCGATTCATACAGGTACTTCAATCAATGAGCGGCTGTTAAGCGTAGATTCTATCTGTACCAACGCACTGCGCATTTCCTCGTCAGTTGGTCGTTTGGTTTTGAGAACTTCGATCAAATTCCGCTTGACGGATTGAATGAGCCGCTCCCAGCAACCATCCATGTGCGGTCTGGCAGGTGGGTTAAAGTGCCAGGAAACCGTAGGCGTCGTAAACTCCTTCGCAATTGCACGTCTAGCGCACGAAGAGCATCGCGAAGTTCTTTAGACAACCAACAAAATTAGTTCCTCTATCGCTGTAGAAGCAAATTGAAGTTCCTCGGCGAGCTATAAAATTGTTCAACGCCATCATGCACGAGCTAGTGCTGAGGGAATTGGCGACTTCAATATGAAGAGTCCGGACAGTAAGACACGTCATTAAGACCTCCCAACGCTTTTCGACTCTTCGCCCCACTATGACTTCGATGGGTCCAAAACAGTTCACTCCTACATGAGAGAAGGGTCGAGAGAATGCGGCTATTCTTGCAAATGGAAATTCAGCCATTTCTGGAGGAGCAGGAGTTGCATCACGGTTACGGCACCACTGGCAGCTATTTCTTATACTGCATAGTGTTCGACGAAGTCTAGGGATGCAATAACGTCGGCGAACCTCGTTTATAACTGTCGCGTAATTTCGGTGGTGATATCTTTGGTGGAAATCAGCAAGAAGAAGACTTGTTACCGGGTGACTATCAGGTAATATTACCGGATATTTCTCATCAGGATACAGAAATGTACATTTCGCGGCTCTGCTGTTCATCCTCAATACGTTATCCTCACCCAGAAACGGACTCATCTTATAAATTCTGCTGTTAGTTGATAGTCGTTTTTGGTGTCCATCTCCGTTGGCATCGGCGAGTATCTTCAACTCCTCATTGTATACACTTTATTGGGCTTGGCGAAAATGATACATCTGAGCCCACTGTAGTTCAGCTGATACCAAAGGTCCATGTTGCGAAGATTGTTGATGTTGTTTCGCTGGTATGTTGTCCACAAACCGCTTCACATAAGCCGTAACTTTCAGCAATCGTTTCCAATTTGAATATTTAGTTGCAATGACAACCGGTTCTTCAGCTTTGATGTGGGTGATGACGAGTGCGGTTGGTCGAAGTTCTTCGGTTGTTGTTTCTTGGTTAGAATGAATGATGGGCCATTTTGGCTCCGGCTGCTTTGGGAATTCAGGCCCTTTGAACCAGCGATCGCTACCTCTCAGCTGAATATGTTTCGTCCATTTAGTGCCGTCATCAGCTACATTCTGCTCCAATTTAATCCAGTTGCAATCGTTGACTTCGGTAATGTCCAGGATTTCGCTCACTCTTGCAGCCACGTATTGGCTGTACCGCCGGTGGTAGGAACGTAAGCAACACAATACGTTGCGGCAGTCACGCCAGAAAAAACGTCGTAGTATATGAATGGACAATGATTTGATTGTGCTATCGGCCAGCCTGGCACCGATTACGGCAGCTTGAAGCTCTGATCGAGGTGTTGACAGATACTTCAGGGGAGCAACACGTGTTTTCGCCGCTACCAAAGCACATTCGATATGCCCGTCCTCCTCGAACCGTAGATATACAACGGCAGCCATTCCGTTTTCTCCTGCATCAACAAATGTGTGCAATTGAACCCGATTACGATCACCAATGGACGTAATTTGACGGTAACATCGGGGAATTTGCAGTTCCTCTAATTTCGGTAAACGTTCTGTCCATGTTTTCCAGCTGTCTAACTGCTTGCCCTCTATCTGATCATCCCACTTCAGTCCTATGCGCCATACATCTTGAAGCGTGACCTTCAGAGCCATCAGGAAATGGGAGATAAGTCCTAACGGGTCAAATATACTCATAAGGATACGGAGCAGCTCTCGTTTTGTTGGAGGTCTGCTTCCATCAAACAGCTTCGCGTCAAATCGAGTCCAGCAGATCTTATAAATGAAGCAATCGGTTGATGTATTCCACCACATCCCTAAAACCTTTTCAGTAGCGTACTCCGCCACTATATTGAGAGCCATCTCATTCATTGGCTTTTCACCTAGAGCTTTCAAAGCCTCGGCAGAATTGGACACCCAGTTCCTAATATCAAACCCACCTTGCGCGTGGATGTATTTTACCGACTTTGCTAGTTCAATAGCTTCAGCTTCCGTCTCCGTGCTAGCGAGCATGTCGTCGACATAATGTTTGTTCTCCACGGCCTCAACTGCTAACGGAAACTCTTCACGGAACCTCTGAGCGTTTTTGTTCTTAACGAACTGAGCAGTGGTCGGTGACGAGCATGCTCCGAAGATCATTACGGGGACTATGAATGTGCTTGGCTCGCGTTCGCTGCTATCTTCGTTCCAAAGAAACAGTTGATAAAACTGATCCTCAGGCCGTATACCTATCTGGAGAAACATCTCGCGAATGTCTCCGCAAATACCAACACGATATTCACGAAATTTGTGCAAGACAGCAACCAACGAACTCAGCAAATCCGGACCTGTTAACAGCACCGAGTTCAGACTCACTCCACGTACTATTGCAGTAGCGTCCCATACAATCCGAATCTTCCCTGGCTTATTGGGATTAATGACCGGAAACGTTGGTAGATACCATACCTGTCCCTTTCTCGCTGCTAGCTCTTCCGGCACTACTTTTAATATACCCTTTTGTTCATATTCGGCTAGTTTTGCATTGTACGCAAGTCTTAAATCGTTGTCTTTGCTAAACGTCTTTGGAGGCATCTCAGTCGTTGCAAAGCCATCGGTCGGCTGTCGGGTAAACGAATACTATCGAAACGCCAAAGAAGACCGGTCTCGTATTTGTTTTCGACGGTGCGCGTGAGCGAATTTAAAAGCGATAATGCTCATTCGTCGTCTATAGAAATAGTTGTGTTTGTCGGTTTCATTATCCCCAAACTGTCTAGGCAGAAATACTGCTTGACTTCCTGATGCAGTTGACTTTCGTTTTGTAGACTACACTCGCAGATGTGATAGCTGTAGTTCCCGTCAACTTTCTCTGGATTCGACCGCCATCCGAAGATCGTCCAACCTAGGCGAGTCTTGATGGCGATTGGTTCACCATCCTTGCCTTCACGACAGCGCCTCACCAACGAGATATTGGCATGTTTTACGCCTATCAAGATCCTCGGCCGTACACGATTGTACGACTTCACCGGAACTCCATCCAGATACGTATATTTCCGCTTCAGCAATTAAACATCCAAGCTCTGGAAAGGCAACTCAAGCGAAGCAACTGTTCGAACTCCATTCAAATCAAATCTTCGCCCGTTCGGATCGGAAATTCCAAGATTTACTTGCCTTGACGTGTCTTCAAAGCGATGAGTTCCTCCTGTCCACCTTAAACACAATGGCGTTGTGTCTCCAACCAGTTCCAGTTCTTTGGAAATCTGCTCGTCCAGTAACGTCAGTTCTGATCCATCATCATGGAAAGAGAAACAGTCAACCTTCGTGTTCGGTCCGAACAACGTTACGGGTAAATATCGGAATAACTCCACTCCTGCTTCCACTTGATGAATGTTGATGCTTCGCTCTTCGTTTGTTTTCCTTTGTCTGGAACAGGCAATTGGCTCACTCGGCACTGCAAGAATCTCATGAAGAAGAGAGTTGTGTTTAAATATGCACCCGTCAACTCACGCACGTTTTGCTGTTGCAGTTTCCTCCATGCTGTCGAAGACATCTACGGCAAATTCTGAATTCGCGAACTGCTGCCCATCTAGCTTCATACGAGAGATCAATGAAACGTTTAAACTTTGCAACAGTGCGGCAGTTGCCCTTGCATGTAGGGCATACAGATGATTCACTCGTTGTGTTTCCACTCTCGGAGTATCGCACTCGATTTCCAGTTGTTGAACGTTGGCCAACAGTTTCCGAAGTAGAAGATGCAGCATGCGTGTTTATGAACGCCTTCCCTTGGCGTTTACCACGGTGCTCTTGGTCGAAATTGTAAGATTTTCGTGGATTTGCTACGATGCTTGCATCTTCCGCGATAGAGAAGATCCAATCGGAAAATGTCATTGATTAGGATCACCCTTACAAGACTTTTGCTATGCCTCGCCCAGTCAAGTTTGATGGCAGAGGGAAGTTTACAAACAAGCTCCTGCATTAGCGTTACGTCCCGCATATACTCCTTACGTCCGCAAGCATCGATGACGGAACACAAGTTCTGCACCGCCAGTGCATAGTCTACTAGCTTTTCGATAGAATCAGCTCTTACTGGTGCCATGGAGAGAACTTTCTCCCGCAGAGAACTGATTATCATATGTGGCTGACCGAATCTGAGCTTCAAGACGCTAATCGCCTTCGAGACCATTGACGGATGCATGAGAAAGCTCCGAATGGCGGCAAACGCTTCATCTTTCAAACAATTCCGAAGTCGAATCATGTTCTCATTATCTCTATAACCGCACATCGAGGTTGTGCTTTGAAATGTTGATATGAACATCGGCCAATCTTCGGGATTCCCATTGAACTTTGGGAGGTCACATGGTACTGCTTGACGCGCAGCAATTTGTTCTCGCGAAAGAGTAGTGTTCATCCGCGAATCTCTCTGGTGTTTCGAAGCACCATGAACAGGGGTCGAACGTTCCCTCGGAGCAAATTGTCCCTGCTGATCATCAACACTTCTCTCTTCTGTTACGTTGATCAGTTGAATCACTGACATCATCGTCATTACTGAGAGGACTCGTTCCAGAAGAGTCCTGTATGTCGTCTGCCGCATAATCGCAGCTTGAACTAGAGTCATCCGTTTCGCGTCCATCGCCATCATCAGCATCGCCCTCGGATACGCCATAGGATTTCTCCTGCCTTCGTAACCAACCTTTCACTTTAGCCAACGGATTGGTTACTCGGGCCTCAGGTACATGGCAGCTTAGTATTTCTGCGACTTCCTCCATCAACTCGAATTTCTTCTTCATGAACTCCCTGCGCCGCTCCATCTCCTACAGCATTAACGTTTCTTTGGCAAGCACCTGCTGCATCTGCAGTTTCAGCGACAGTGCTGATTTGCATGATGTACTTGACACCAACGACTTTGCTTTGACCGTAGCATTCACTTTCTTATCGATTTCCGCCAGTAACATAGCATCCAGATTTCCTAAATTGTCACGATTAGTAGATTCCAGAATTGGTCGAAGGTCCTTGGAGGTAGAACCCTTCACCGATTTAGGTTTTCCAGGGTCAAACTTTGTACTCGTTTTGGTCGGCTTTGTTTTCCGCGCTGCGCTGTGGATTTTTTTAGACGTCTTCTGCTTGACCTGGTTTGCCTCCGCGGTTTCGCAATTCAGGCAAGACCATTCACAGTCTTCGATGTCCTCATTTACTCCTGCACAAATAGAATGGCACCAACACTTACAAGTAACACATTTGACCATCCGATTATCACCTACGGCACTGCACATAACACATTTTCTTCCCTTTGTTGAGGCTCGAATCCGGAAAGCTATCGGTGATTTATTATCAACTTCTCGCGATTCCGGCAGTTCACCGGCGACATAAATCTTACTTTTGGGCTTTGAGTCGATGGGGGGATCTTTATTGGGCTTATGCTTCTGAGAGGGACGTGTCTTTTCTGGTTTAAGCTTACCTTCAGCACCTCTACTGGTTGTTGGGGTATAATCTTTGTTCGGATTGGACATCTTCCACCTCTTCTAGTGAACGATATTAAAAGTTGTTAACTTTCGGTGGCGAAGAAAAGTGGTCTTCCGAGATTTACAATATCAGTGTATATTTGTTGATATTTTAATATCCTGCATGGTGTGTAAAACAGGGCATTACTGTTTGTGTTGAGGTACATCGAGAAAATCTACTCACGTTTAGTCAAACTTTGTCTTCTATGTCCGTCCTATGTCCAAGTCCCTTTCTGGTAGTTTGAGGTCTGTTTATAAGTTCTTGATAGGTATATGTTTGTAAATATTACGTAATTTATATTCATTACCTGAAGGTCAATTTTTCATGCACTCAGCGATTTAGGTTAGCATTAGGTAGATATATATTGCATGAAATCTACATAAAATAGATAGTTTTATATTGATATAGTTGTAAGTTCAAGTATACTACCTTAGTTTAGAATAGTTTAAGCGAATAATATCAATATTTTAATAGGAATAATCAGTATAAAACAATATAATTCACTTTGTACTTCCTCGATGACTACACATGTCCACGTATGCTATTGTTATAATTCATATTGGTCATTAGTTGTCCATCTACCACTACTCGTCTATCATTTCTACGGTATAAGTATGATATACATATATTTGGATACAAGCACGATCATTATAATAGCTAGGAGCGACACAACGCCGAGGGGTTGTAACACCCAAGTTACGGTGGAGATAGGCGTGGCCAGGAGTAGTGATCATCATGCTTTTGTAATTTTTATCCTAGATTGAAATTAAAGACCACATCCACCTTGATTTCTGATAGCAATCTGAATAAGGATTTCAAAAGAAAAACATGAGAATCACTAGTGTCCAATCTACGAAGTACACCGTAACTATGCTATGCTATGCAATGCTAAGTTCCAAAAAGTGTGTCTACAAAATTTTGTACACATACAATCATACACACACATACATACACAAACAGACATCACCTCAATTCGTTCACTGCCGATATCAGCGCCTTTCGGATCTTGAGAACCATGTCCTTAATCTCCTTATGGACGTTGTTCCTCACATCCACGAAATTGTGGAGGTCCTCCACCAATCTCTTTGCTGTCACTATTTTCGGCGTTTGTGGAGGCTTATTTAACTCGCTCTGCCCTGGCCGTTGCTCCTGTTCCTCCTGTTGCTCCTGCTTCTGCTGCTGTTGTAGCATTGCTACTGGTGGCGGTGATCTCACCAACCCACTACTGGCGAACGGATTCGCCGCTCCTGCTTCTGTGTGATTTGTTGAATTACTCATTCTATAGGGTCCCCCCTCCAAACCGTTATCTCCACCCATCGTACGTAGTCGCTAATGATCCATGGATTGTCTTTGCAAGCAGTGAGGTCCATGCGAGGGTTGACACGGACGCACTCATATGGCCGTGTTCAGAGCCGATCGCGCAATCGGGAAAATCTCAACCGAGCCTAGTACTCACCAAGAACTTGGTGGACGAGTATTGAACGTATTCGGAGGACTGCTAGTTTTTTACCGGGACGGAGGCGGCCGTACTGTTGGCCCACTCGCCATTTCAAGCCGGTGTCACCCTTCCTTACTCAGGGAGTAGAACAGCACGACCGTCAGCCCAAAATCGTCGTTTCCAATCAGCTATCCAGATTCTGTCCGTTATCGTAAGCCGTGCCCAGTATATCGTAATTAGGACCTTACTGGTATCGTTCCTAATGTGCCGGTTGGCACTCCTGTTGATGGGGCTGAAGTGCTTTGGAAGCGGTACGGGTCGCTTGTACAGAGCTGCTTATAGACATGTGGTTTTTTGTAGAGATTCAACAGAGCCCACTATCAAACCTCCGCCACGTCCCCTAGGCAGATTCCGCTTGGGCTGGCTGGGAACCAGTGAACTGGTACCAGGGCCCGGTCATCTCCCGAGAGAAACGCCGATTGGTGGTTTTTCATTGGCGCTCGGGAACAAGTCCCGAGCTCCCACCTCTAAGTCGAGGGTTTTTCCTCCCATCACGGTCGAAGCAAATTTCCATAGAAGCAAGATTACCTAATTGTGGAAGGTAACTTAGCAGGCGTGATCCCCAGAGCCCAATCCCCCTAGCAGGCCGCAAGGGGAGATGGTGAATGTTTCCAAGCAGTTTTGCTAGGAAGTGCAGACGAAAGTGTCATAACTCAATAAAAAAAAAAGTCGCCTCAATTCGTCGAGCTGAGTCGATTGGTATATAACACTATGGGTCTCCGAGCCTTCTATCAAAAGTTTGGTTTTGGAGTGATTGTATAGCTTTTACGTACACTTAGTATACGAGAAACGCAAAAAATCTATTTCATAATGAAAATACCATAAAAAAGAACCGGACGTACGGTAATTTTGATATTCAAAATACCGAACTGTACGGTACTTTTTAACAGATCATCATAAAATTAAATTACCGAACGATCTGTAATTTCTCTTCAATAAGGCAAAGACAAAGGTGCTGTTTGAACGAGATGGCGCCACAACATTTAAAGTAAAATAAATTTCCTTGTATGGACAAATCATCCGTTCTCATTAACTACGCATCGCATCAATATGAAACCTAGGTCAAAAAGCAATAAATAATTTTTAGATTTTTTGTACCCACGACTTGTTTTACAGTTCTAAACAATGAAAGAGATTTCATTGTATTACCTCCATACTAAATTCTAGCTGTATACTTTCAATTTTTTCAAAACTGTTCTCCACCTCGTGTGTAAGGAAGAAACATTGAAAGCTTACTATATCGAACAGCAGATGTCACTAGTGTATATGCAATATTACATTGATACAAACACACGGCAACACCACCTGTCGCCTGATAATGGAAATATTGCAATAGGAGGTCGTCAGTTGCATTCTTGCAAAAATTCCGCTTGAGGTTCTTTCAAAACATTCTAACAACAGCCACTACACCTGATGGTATAATTGAAATATTTCCATTATCAGGCGACAGGTGGTGTTGCTGCGTGTTTGTATCAGTGTAATATTGCATATACACTAGTGACATCTGCTGTTCGATATCGTAAGCTTTCAATGTTCCTTCCACACACACGAGGTGGAGAACAGTCTTGAAGAAATTGAAAGTATACAACTAGAATTTAGTATGGAGGTACAATGAAATCTCTTTTATTGTTTAGAACTGTAAACAAGTCGTGGGTACAAAAATCTAAAAATATTTGTTGCTTTTTGACCTAGTTTTCATATTGATGCGATACGTAGTTGATGAGAACGGATGATTTGTCCATACAAGGAAATTCATTTTACTTTAAATGTTGTGGCGCCATCTCGTTCAAACAGCACCTTTGTCTTTGCCTTATTATACCATCAGGTGTAGTGGCTGTTGTTAAAATATTTAGGAAGGGCCTCAAGCGGAATTTTTGCTAGAATGCAACTGACGATCTCCTATTACCGAACAGATTACCGAACGTTCAGCTATTGAAAATTCGGTAAAAAATGACCATAAACTGTAAAATATTCTAAGTGTGTACATTTCATTATGCGCGAGAAAGGCTTTACCATCGCTAGGTAGAATCATCTGGGCTTTCAACTACTTTTACAATTTATAGATATCCGGTCCTCTTAGAGGCTGTCCATATACCACATGGACAAACTAGGGGGAGGGTATGGTGATTGTCCACGGTTCATACAAATTTTGAAAAAAAAATATTGTCTTTAATAGGAAGACTTCAGCCCGAGGCTGGCTCGTCTCCGGAAATTTTGGAAAATTTATGTGAGCAATTGTTCACGCTGGGCGAGGGGGTATCGAAAACTGAGCAAAACCTGTCCACATGGTATATAGACAGCCCCAACAAAAATGTTCGTTTTTAGAGCGCCTATAGGTCTATACACTGACCGGGGTCGCTTCGTGGATTTTACACATTTTTCGACCTAAATCGTTCATATGCCATGCATATGCACAAATTTAGTTTTCACACATAGTAATGTTGTATACATTCTAACAAAACTAATTCTAAACCAGGGATATTTGTAAAACTTATATTCGATGGAAAAGGATATTTTAAATTCTTCAAGCGAACGATAAATTTCAATTCCATGGAAACGCTCTACATAAGAAATTTGCCCCGATAGGTTGCATCAGACGGACTGAGCAGACTGCCTGTCGCTCGAGTCGCAATCAGCGGACGCGGTTTCTCAAAGTAATCGAAATTCAGCTGACAGTGCGCGGTTTGATTTAGTGCGAGTCGCGTAATTTACAGCGCAGTTCATTGAAATATTTGCGCGTACGTTCGTCTGCTCTATGCATCAAGAGTGTGCCGGCGAGCGGCGGTGTCATATGTGGTCATAAAAAATACCATGCGCCAGCTGCACTCACGGTGAGCAACGGCGGTATCGGGTGCAATTTAAATATTAATTAAAAATAATCTACAGTTAGATTATGTTGCGCATTGTGTCAATCGTATGAAGAATGCAATTCGATTCTGTTCCTATAACTGAGTTTGCTGGAATCGTCTTACCGAAAAAGTGAACGAAATGTTCCACGAGCGCGAGTCGGTACCCCCGGCATACTTTTTCTGCGCATATCAAAGATGACTCAATTTCAATTGATATTGATATGATTTGATTGATATTGATTACTGCTGAATGGCGAGATAAGCAAACGCATTGAAAATTGCGGTTTGTTTTATCATCAAATTCACATTTAATTAATTTATGACTACTTTAGACATCCTTTTTGCTTTTTCGGACCTCCCACAGAATAATCATGCACGGCAAAATATATTTCATTGACAATGTTTCGCAACAGAATTGATTGTGTCGAACAGGGGCGAATCTACTGCGTTTATTCTCTGCTTCATTTTTTATCTCGAGGCCACACATTATTGCCAACATGGAAGAAAAAAATAAAGCAACAATTTCATCGGAACAGTAGGAGACCTAAACATATTTAATAACAATTGAAAAGCTTGTCAAAATACTAGTACTGATATTTAAAAAAAATCAAGAGATGGTTGATTAAACAGCCATGGTAACTAGTTCCAAATAACAATCTGTATGATAAATGTTTAAACACACCCCGATGAGCATACGCTATTGCAATCTAAAACAGTAGGTACCAACAGTTCTCGCGTATCAAGTGTAACAAGTTCATTCAACTGGTAATACCACCTCTCTTTTGTATTCCCTGACATACTTCAAACCCTTTAGGCGGGGCGAATGTTGCAAAATAACTGCTAAACATAGCAGGTCTCGTGTACCACCGTAGTGAATAAGAAAAGTCCTATCGCGGATGTGCGCCAAGCTGTCTGAGAGCTTATACCACCGGGCACTTTGTAATACTTATCGCGAAAAAGTAAGCCCAGTCCAGACGGGGCAACTTGTTTACAGACGCAAACGCGATTAATTTAAAACAACTTGCGCTGTCGGACGCGTTTGCCGCCATCCAATTTCTCGCACAGAAACAGAGGAAAGGCGGGAGCAATATTTGTATAGGGAATAAATCTTACAATAAATAAAAAGAGGACAGCAACGGAGATCGCTGGTGCATTCTGGTCTTATGTGCTTTTTTTATATTCAATATTTGCAGGCAGTCGTCATGACCATTTGCATGCCACGGCTGATATATCATTTATACTTGCTTATAGGACGGACCCGCTCGTTGAATTATTCAACTAGATTGCTCAAACGAGATCCAAACTGAGAATCGGCCATTAGTGTGTCATCGCTAAATTAGTCTCTTGCTTCTCGTGCCGTTTCAGAATCAAATTTAGATCACTACAAAAAATCTATATTGAACGTTCGATATTTGACTTTCGCCATCAAGGGTTGAACATTAAGTAACCAGACCAAATACAAAACAAAGTTTTCTTTCTAATTTGTACGATGTTTTCAGAAGCAAGAATGCATGATAAAAAAACAAGCAAAAAGTAATGTTTTAAACATAACCGCGAGCAGGCGTAGTTCTTGTATAAAAGTAACGTATTTCCATTTAACTTTTGAATTTATGGGATTTGATTATAGGTATGGAGCCCTCCTTAGGCGTGCGGTAAGATGCGCGGCTATAAAGCAAGACCATGCTGAGGGTGGCTGGGTTCGATTCCCGGTGCCAGTCTAGGAAATTTTTGGTTTGGAAATTGTCTCAAGTTTCCATTCTATAGACTAGTTAATCGCTGTTTGCACAGATCTATTAAAACTATTTAGAAATTTAGATTTCAAAACAAAGCAACAACATTCTCATCATGAGTGCTTGTAATGTGACAGGTCTCTTGAAAATGAAATTGCCAATATTTTTGCTTTCACATGACGATCACGGAAACTACCAGTCTTGCTCTAGAGTAGGGGAATTGTGGGTAAAACCGAAACCACTTCAAATCACTGATTTCAGGTGATTATCTGACGCAGACACACTTTGAATAAACTTTCGATTTATTGTTTTTTTAGCCTGGCGGTCGATATAAACCAAAAATAGCATTGATCACCTTTGACAAGATGAGTTAAAAAAAAGGAAAGGATTTGAAGGAAAAAGGGGCCATTCCTGAGCGATGGTGGAGATATGTAGATGATATCTTCAGCATCATTAGGAAAGACGCACTTCCATCAATCCTAGAAGCCATTAACAGTGCACATAGGGAAGGAAGTTCTCTTGTGAACAAGAGAAAGACGGAAAATTGCCCTTTTTGGATGTTTTAATAATTAGAGAATCATACCAAATGAATTTTGAAATTTACAGAAAACCCACACACACAAAGAGTTATACCCAACACTTCAAACCATTCACACCAACACAAAGCAGCCACATTCCAACACATGATACATAGACTCGAGACTTTTCCACTTAGCGTCACAAGGAAACAGAAAGAATTAAATTACATTTTTGAAACAGCTAGACTAAACGGATACTCAACTAGAACTATTCAAGCTATTATAGACAAACATAGAAAAACCCAGCATAGAAAATCATTAACTACATTATCACCAATAACAAATGGATTGCGACGAGTATCCGTTAATTTTGACCATAATATAACCAGACCATTACGCTCTAAATTTAGAAAAAAATGTATCGAATTAGTTTTCAGTAGCAGGAACAACCAACTGTAGACACTACTTGGAAGCACAAAAGACCCCGTTGACGCATTAGGAAAATCTGGAGTTTATAAAATATCATGCCCACACTGTGACAAAATCTACATAGGACAGACAAAACGAACACTAGACACGAGGTTCAAAGAACATTTGGCAGAAGTAACTAAAGCAAACAAAGACACTGAAAAAGGTATACATTATCATTTCAAATCTAAAGTAGCCGAACATATATTTAACGAAGATCATCAATTAACCAAAGACAACATATCACTTCTCAGACAAATACAAAATCCTTGGAAACTTGACGTAGCGGAAAGCTTAGAAATTTACAAACAAAAACAAATAAACTTACTTAACAAGGATCAAGGAAACGGATATACCTGGCTGTTTAGATTACACACGCAAAAAAATGTTGCGGTCAAAACTACTATTCCGAGGGTTAATTTAAGAATACGCACCGACGATTTTCAGCAGACAACAAACCCGTTTGATTTTACCATGCGCGCATTAAAATCAACTGTGGTCCTGGTGGAATATTGTTATATGAACTGAATCAGTGGTGAATTTGTCCGAATGCATGGTTAATTTAACTGAAAATTTGTGGTTGTTTCAAAAACATGGCGTAGTCTACAAAATAGCAATTGTTACCATGGATTTTTTTCTGTGTACCCACGGGACGACGACGAATCGGTCCAAGCGACATGCCCTAATTTTTACCTACAGTTCTACCTACACACCATATTTAAAGTTAATGAGCAATGTTTTTCTTCAGTCGATAACAAGCACTGAAGAAGTTTCCAAGTAGGAAACGAAATACGTATCTGGTTGTTGATACATAAAAAAGTTAATAGTGGAAGTAAATGGAAGAATAATAGTCTTTCAACCATGTAGCATTTCCCCTAAGACGCTCTAAAAATAATTAATCATTAGAGATGAGTTATTTAAAATTTTGGTATCGGTGTATAAGCTTTTTCAACAATAATTTGTTGATTTTCAGTATATAATCTATCTCTGATCCATATAGTTAACTTTTCTAATTAACTTTTCTAATTATAAACATCCACATGTAGCTCAACATTATTATGTTACCAATTGGGGTAAGTTCGACACCTGTCTTCTAATCGCAAAGTTCCGCCGGAGAATATAACTAAGTCAGAGATTGATTATGCTATGTATAAACATCATTTGGCGTGACAGGTCTAGGGGGTAATATAAAATCATCAAGGATAGAAAAATAACCGAAAGAATATTTGTTACTAACATTCATATACTTTATATATGTTTCATCCGTACTATTAAAGAAAACTAAGACAATATGATACGCGGTGATATTTTTAAACTTGGTTTTAAATATATACAATTTTGTTCAACCATCGTTTATGAGTGACCCCAAGAATTTCAAGCATAAATATCTAAAAGACTGTTATTAAACATTTTCAATTATGTTGTAACTTCATTTGAAATTGTTTTGATGTTCGATTCCATCCCGACTTAGTGCGTTGGTTTTCACCCTCATAGGGTGTCGATCTTAACCGCAGCCAGCCGGTTCGGCTTGAAAATGTATTGTTCGCGTTTTCATCAAAAATCAAATTCTATCGTTTTGTTATAAAGAGAATCTGCAAATGTACTGCAGTGTACTTGTTTTGCAAAATCATGAAGTTTGACATGTCGTAAGATGAATTTCGAAGCCGATTTGCAAATGACCATTTTTTTTCTGGAGGGAGGTAACCCCAGTACTCCCCGGAATATATCCGCAACCATGGTCATTGCACGAAAATTGATTGAAAATTTTGAATTTTGAATTTTGTCGTAAAATGGGGGTTGGGGACGTACGTGTTAATTAAAAACGTAACTAAAAATAATCAATTAGATTTGAAAGATTTTTTACGAACTATGAATTGTCTGGTACTTAAGTCTCATATTTAGAAATTATAGCTTACTGAAATTCCAAGATTTCGCATAAGAAACCTCTAATTTTCTTTTATCAAAGCTCCAAACATTTTCCTCTCCATCTTACATCTGAAAAAATATATTTAATGTTCTTACTACACTCGTGGTTTAGTTGTCCATTAATGCTAACAATGTATTTTAATCTTTCGCAATGCGCACTATTTTTTTGTTGGGTCGAGAAATCACGTCTACTACTTGAACTTTTGTGGTGAAATCCGCACTCTAGGAACGGACTCATTTTCTAAATACACTCGATTCTTTTTTTACACGGTGATGCATACCGTGTGAAAAAAATCAATTCGATTTTTGCCATTCAAAATCTTATGAATCAAGTTTTCACACATGAGCAAACTTGTTTGCATTTTTAAAGGAACCCGACCAGTAGATGGTAACAGATTTATATCAGAACTTTGTTAAGAAAATTATTTTGAGCTTTTTAGTGGAATGTCTTCACTTGTCATAAGAGGAGTTTGTACCTTCCCATTTAATTCCACCACTTGATTGTACACAGATACGTATTTCGACCTTAACAGTAAGGTCGTCTTCAGTGTCTCGTACTTGACTCGACTTGAAGAAAATGATCGCAGCTTACAGTATTTGGTCGGGGTTCAGCCAAATCACACCAAGCGCCAATGAAAAATTTCCATTTTTTTTGCCAAAGTTTTCATGTTATAGATTCACTTAATCACAAATCACATCGGACATCGTTCAACACCATAACTGAGGTCTTCCTACAACAAATGTACGCATAAATTGTCATGAAATACTTTCCATTTTCCTTTTGCGAACAAAACATCACAAATCAGTCAAAAAACCGCTTGGTGCGGTTTGGCTGAACCCCGACCATTTATACTATGCGTAGGTACACTAACTTATTTGCTTATTTCTACTCGCTTGTTGCGCTTAATGCTTAGATATAAACTTGAAGAGCCAGGAGCTACCATTTCCTTGATCTTTATTCAACACCCGCGTTTGTACCTGTCGGTAGATTTCCAAGCTCTCAGCAACATCAAGTTTCCACGACAAGTTTCCACGGAGAAGAGACATTTCTTCAAATTTTAATGTTTGATATCGTAATTGAATGATTTTCCTGACATACATGTTCAGCTACCTTAGACCTAAACTCATAATTTAATCCCTTAGCAGTTTCCCTCTTAGCCTTACTTACTTCTGCAATATGTTCTTGAACCTTACATCTAACGATCTTTTTGTTTGACATATACTTTATCACACTGTGAACAATTAATTTGATAAACCCCTGCCTTATTTAACAATTCTACTCTATCCTTTGTGGAGCCCAACAATGTCTTCAGTTGCTTCTGCTGGAGAATACTAAATCGATGCCGATTTTCCCTAGTCGATGGCGTAGCTGGTGGGTGATGTGTTGATCATAAGGGACAGATACTCTCTTCAGCGGTTCATCGATCGGTGTCAGTGTTGTCAGTTCGTTTCTTCGTAGGTTCCTCTGCTTCTTGTTGATGATTGCTTGTATTGTTCTCTCCTTGTATCCGTTGATCTTCGCTGTTTCCATGATGTGTTGTAGCTCCTTCGATTTTCCTTCTTCGCTCAGGACGTCTGCATCCTGTGGATCATGTGATGAAAAGCTGCCATTTTGTGCTGATACGAATGATTTGATATGTATGGGATGACTCTCATGGTGTTGGTGGGCTTCCGGTAGATCCAAGAAAGGTAATTTACCTTCCTTTTCCTCCTTTTGGGTGAATTTGATGTATTTATGCACGTTATCGCTTCTAAAATCCTGGGTAAATCTTTCCGGTTGATAATGCTGAAAATGTCGTCCACGTAGATGTAAGGTTCAAAGAACATCTTGCAGAAGTAAGTAAGACTAAGAGTGAAACTGATAAGGGATTAAATTATGCGTTTAGGTCTAAGGTAGCAAATATATTTTCAATTGAACGAAAGGTGATGAAAAAAACTAAAATTATTACAAATTCTGCTATTGAAAAGAACAAAGTTGGTTGCGTTACAAGTATTGCTATTCGTATTAATTACATCACATTTTGTTATAATTGTCGTAGCCTACCCGTCATTCAGTTTTCTTTTTTCGTTAAAAATAAGCGTTAGACACTTGTAAACAAACTGCTTGTTCACGCCTCAAGAAAGGAACACTGAATTATATTTCTTCCGACGTGAACGTGACATACATGCTGGCATACCATCTTAGCACACTGTGATTGAGTTTCAAAATTGCGCACAATTACTTTGTTAAGGTTGGTATCGTGTTCAAAAGAAATTTCTTTTTCTATCTCAATCACATGTTAAATTCCGTTTACTGAATCGGAAAAGTAAAGAATCGGAACAAAATTCTTTCAACAGTACTTGACAAGAACAAAAAACTAAATTGGAATTTGTAAGGTTCCCACGCGAAGTAATGGAGCTGTCACTTTACTTTCGGAAAAATATTGTGCTCGATTATTCCGTAAGTACAAGTGACATTTTGCTCCATGGAGATTAGTTGTCAAAATTCCGGTTGGTAATATTGAACAAAATTCCGTAACCTCTCTACTTTTCAAGTCGATACTGGCCTTTAGGCATGCTAACACTCAACTTGCCTACTGCGCTTGAATTTCAAATATTTTAACATTGTTTATTATTTTTTATTGAAATACTAGGGGTATTCACTTGACAGCGTGAGCGTATCTGATTATTCCAATTTTTCATACACAATCTCAAAGGGCATATTTCAAATCGTCTATGAAACATTTGTATAAACAGATACGCAGCAACCTGAGCCAATAAGTGAATATACCCCTACTATAATTTTTGCTATTTTATTAATTCATTACTTACTTGAGTACTTGAGTATTTTATTAATTCATTATCAATACTAAATTCTCCACAGTAATGACAATAATGGAATTTTCTTCTCTTCATCCTGGACAGCAAATTTATAACAAAATTATTGCAGATATTGTAATATATTTTTATGAAAGTCGGGAAAGCATCGCGCATTACTTTTTTATTCAAAAACGTTCACTCACTTTATGAAAAATCAATCGAGATGGAAATACAAGAAAAAATCCTAGAGTGAGTCAGTTGGAAATATATCGCCTTGATTTGAATTGTACATAAGTTTTGAAATTTTGAGTTTCCTTCGACACTGATTGAAAGTCACTAATATGATAACTTTTTCTGTAAATGAGAGTCACTATTTGGTCTATTTTTTCATCAAGTATGGTCACTAAAGTCACTACTTTAAGCGGCATTGATCGCTACCAGCCCTGATACCTGCATATTTTACAATAGATCGAGATCAGCTATGCACGAACACGGATTTCCGGATAAACCAATACGGTCGTTCAAGGCGACGATGGATCGGGTGAGATTTACGACAAGATGATGGTCTTTCGTGCCTGCTAATCAACGCTTTGGAAGGGTTTGTTCGAATGGCAGGGATTGACACGGGCGGTACGATTTTCACACCGACGACATTATGGCACGTAACTTTGAGAAGATAGAGGGAGCCTACATAAGACTGAAAAGCGAAGCTAAACGGATTGGACTAGTCATCAACACGTGGATGACGAAGTACATACATGATAAGAAGAGGCTCAAGAGAGAACAATGTAAGGCACCCAACTCGGTATCGATTGTTGTAGAATTCGTGTACTTGTGTTTGTCGTAGCCTTACAAATCCTCGCTCCGAAATCAGCGGAAAATTTTTCTTCAATTTCAAAAATTGGAAAGCGTGCTTACGCTCCAAAAAATGAACACTGAATGATCATCGTTTATTTTCATTCGAACAATCTAGAATTCCCTGTCAGCCTACTGAGATTAAATTTCAAATTTCTTCTCATTAGCTTCTTATAGTGTGCTGGCATTTCAAATGCCTACTACGATTGAATTTCAAATACTTTATCATTATTTTTTTGAATCCAAAGTAACTAAAAATACGAATGCTTTTTTTCGACTCACTTCATTCTCCACAATATTCACCGTCTCTACTCTTTCACTGTTTTTTTCGATAAGCAAATTAGTTGGAGTTATTAATACGAAAACAAGAATTCTTTATTTCATACTGACGCAGTTGTTTATATATTAATAACAGCTGCGAATTTAGAATTTGTAGCTCTAAAGCATTGACGCTGTCCTGAAACTGCTCAGATAATTCTGTTTGAAACCATTGATTTACTAAACTATTAACAAAACCAGTCTAGCCCAAATCCAATATACATCCTTAACAAATCCAATCCAAATCCAAAACCAATTAAATTCAAAACAAATCCAATCCAAATCCAATTCAAATCTAATCCAAATCCAATCCAAATCCAATCCAAATCCAATCCAAATCCAATCCAAATCCGTTCTAAATCCAAATCCAATCTAATCCAAGTCTAATTGGAATCCAATTCAATCAAAGATAATTGCCTTTTTCCAGGGATTAAACCACCCGACTTGGACGTTAATTTACAATGTTTTGAAAACTCATATGTGAATATGTACGTTATGTGGAAGATATTGATTTGGAAAATGTATTGGAGGTAACCACTTTCCCTTCGATGGGACCAATGCAAAACCAATTCAAATCCAATCCAAATCCGATCCAAATCCAATCCAAATTCAATCCAATCCAAATCCAATCCAAATCCAATCCAAATCCAATCCAAATCCAATCCAATCCAAATCCAATCCAAATCCAAATCCAATCCAATCCAAATCCAATCCAAATCCAATCCAAATCCAATCCAAATCCAATCCAAATCCAATCCAAATCCAATCCAAATCCAATCCAAATTCAATCCAAATCCAATCCAAATCCAATCCAAATTCAATCCAATCCAAATCCAATCCAAATCCAATCCAAATCAAATCCAAATCCAATCCAAATCCAATCCAAATCCAATCCAAATCCAATCCAAATCCAATCCAAATTCAATCCAATCCAAATCCGATCCTAATCCAATCCAAATCTAATTGGAATCCAATCCAAAACCAATCCAAATCCAATCCAAATCCGATCCAAATCCAATCCAAATTCAATCCAAATCCAATCCAAATCCAATCCAAATTCAATCCAATCCAAATCCGATCCAAATCCAATCCAAATCTAATTGGAATCCAATCCAAATCCAATCCAATCCAAATTCAATCCAATCCAAATCCAATCCAAATCCAATCCAAATCCAATCCAAATCCAATCCAAATCCAATCCAAATCCAATCCAAATTCAATCCAAATCCAATCCAAATCCAATCCAATCCAAATCCAATCCAAATTCAATCCAATCCAAATTCAATCCAAATCCAATCCAAATCCAAATCCAAATCCAATCCAAATCCAATCCAAATCCAATCCAAATCCAATCCAAATCCAATCCAAATCCAATCCAAATTCAATCCAAATCCAATCCAAATTCAATCCAATCCAAATCCGATCCTAATCCAATCCAAATCTAATTGGAATCCAATCCAAAACCAATCCAAATCCAATCCAATCCAAATCCGATACAAATCTGATCCAAATCCAATCCAAATCTAATTGGAATTCAATCCAAATCCAATCCAAATTCAATCAAATCCAAATCCGATTCAAATCCAATCCAAATCTAATTGGAATCCAATACAAAACCAATCCAAATCCAATCCAAATCCGATCCAAAATCAATCCATATCCAATCGAAATCCGATTTGAATCCAATCCAAATCGAACCAAATCCAATCCAAATCCGATCCAAATCCAAATCCAATCCAATCCAAATCTAATTGGAATCCAATTCAATCAAAGATAATTGCCTTTTTCCGGGGATTAAACCACCCGACTTGGACGTTAATTTACAATGTTATGAAAACTCATATGTGAATATGTACTTTATGTGGAAGATATTGATTTGGAAAATGTATTGGAGGTAACCACTTTCCCTTCGATGGGACCAATGCAAAACCAATCCAAATCCAATCCAAATCCGATCCAAATCCAATCCAAATTCAATCCAATCCAAATCCGATCCAAAATCAATCCATATCCAATCGAAATCCGATTTGAATCCAATCCAAATACGATCCAAATCCAATCCAAATCCGTTCCAAATCCAAATCCAATCCATATCCAATCCTTCATAATCGAATCATCGAGGGTTAACTCTAGATCGTGTCCGTAGATGGTTGCCATAATAAACATCAAAAGCTTTCTATTCGCACAGAAAAATATTTTTTACCCAAAATCAGATTTCTTGAAGAAGATATTTGCCCGCAATATCAGCTATTCGTTAACAGTCTAACCTCAGTACCACCATTCCCCATAAAACGGTTTGAAAATTGTACATGAATAAAAACTACTAATTCCGTGGTTTATAATGTAAACAAGCGCCTAGAGAACAACTTGACGTATATAATGTAAATTAGCGCCACCAGAACTCTTTTAATCCATTTTCTTAATACATATCTTGAAATTGTTGAAATATCTTACCCAACAGGTAATTCCTTAAACACAATAACACAATCAACTCTGAACTAAACTGAATTCCATAACAATGCTTTTTACTTCTCAAACAACTTTGTAGAAAACAGAAAATTCATTCAGATTTCAAGATGTCTAAGGTAATGTTTTAAGCACGAGCGCTGCATAGCAACTTTGTAGCAGACGTATGCTCCCTTATATTTCCTGATAACGAGATATCCAACCTAATATGTAATTCGTTGTACCTTAGTACCACCCACTGGTTGAAATCTAAACTAAACTGGTCTTTATCGAAATGGTTTTGACATCTTACACTAGGACACGGCAACTTTCTAAATCTCCCTGATTACGAGTTATCCAACATAACAGGTAATTTCTTATGCATTAGCGCTGTATAGTGGTTGAATTCCAAGCTTAACTGGCTTCCATCATAATGGTTTTCCCACCCATACATCTTTGCACAAGATGGCAATATCCCAAATCGTGACATCTTACCATACGGGTAATTACTTATACTCTTGCTTGCCTAGTGGTCGAATTCCGAATATAGTTGTACCTTCATCATGAAAAAAAAATCAACTTTCCTTACAGATGCAATTAGAATACAATTCTCGCATGATTTTTGAAAACGTCGTAAGTCCAAATGAGAGACTCTCTTTCATTACGCTCTCTTTTGCTAATATCAAGGCTAGTTTAAAAATTGTTGCAATATTTTCACCTCAGCACACTAGACAAAGCTATTTTCTTCAGATCGGTGCTGGAAAATCCAATGTAAATGTTAGTATGGCTTTGTAATAATCGAAAGAATTTAAGTTGATCATTAACATTCGCCACCGTGTAAGTTGTAGAATCACAGCAAACAGTAATCTGTATTTGTTGCGACCATCAACGCCTACTTTGTAATTCAACGATTATTTTTATTTGCCAGGCTGCTTAAAACGTCAAACCTAAGACCAATATTTTTCGAATGCACTTACTTCTTTCAACGTCTTCATTTTTTGCCATTTCGTTTCTTGTTTGAGGCTTACCATTCTCTTCTGCTGGTCAAATTTATGGCTTATCTATTTTTTTTGCATTTTGATTCTCTGAGGCTTATCATTTTCTTTTGCCTCATGTATTATGGCTTACCTTACTTTTTTGCCATTTTTTCGCATATCCATCTAGTCTAGTTTCTTACCTAGGAGGGAGCAACGACTGCGTCATTGTCGTAGCCTTACAAACCCTCGCTCTGAAATCAGCAGAAAATTTGTCTTCAACTCCGAAAATTGGAAAGCGTGCTTACGCTCCAGGAAATGAACACTGAATGATCACCGTTTATTTTCATTCGAACAATCTAGAATTCCCTGTCAGCCTACTGAGATTGAATTTCAAATTTCTTCTCATTAGCTTCTTATAGTGAGAATGCTGGCATTTCAAATGCCTACTACGATTGAATTTCAAATACTTTATCATTATTTTTTATTATTGTCATTTTAAAATAGTTAAGTTTATTTCATTATTTTTATCCAAATGAATGTGAATCCAAAATAACTAAAAATACGAATGCTTTTTTCCGACTCACTTTATTCTCCACAGTGTTCACTGGTGACCTCCGATAACGATACCGGCAGAGAAATTCGGAGACGTATCATGGCAGGAAATCGTACGTATTTGGACTCCGCAAGTCGCTACGATGGTATAGAGTTCGCCGCCGTATCAAACAGACTATAATTACAAAATGTTCATTTGACCAGTAGTTCTCTACGGACACGAGACCTGGATAATGCTCGTTAGAGTTTTCGTGAGTGAAGTGTTGCGTACTAACTATGGCGGAGTACAGATGGAATGTTGAGAGAACCATTCATCGTTCACACCGCGAAAATCGGAGGTATAGCTGGAGAGATAATTTTGATTTCAGAGATTTTTTAAACCGCTGTAAAGTTCAAAAAATAACACCACTTTTGTTTAAAAAAAGCTGCCATTTTGTCAACCCCTATTTTTTGTGCATACCATTTTGCAGGCTATAAGTTTCCCCAAAGCGGACCCTCTTTAGCCGTGCGGTAAGACCCGCGGCTACAAGCAAGACCATGCTGAGGGTGGCTGGGTTCGATTCCCGGTGCCGGTCTAGGCAATTTTCAGGTTGGAAATTGTCTCGACTTCCCTGGGCATAAAAGTATCATCGTGTTAGCCTCATGATATACAAATGCAAAAATGGTAACTCGGCTTAGAAACCT
Source organism: Armigeres subalbatus (assembly GCF_024139115.2). Taxonomy (NCBI): domain Eukaryota; kingdom Metazoa; phylum Arthropoda; class Insecta; order Diptera; family Culicidae; genus Armigeres; species Armigeres subalbatus. The sequence continues at coordinate 165,210,237 of NC_085140.1, forward strand.
CGCAGTTAATAACTGTGGAAGTGCTCAATGAACACTAAGCTGCGAGGCGGCTCTGTCCCAGTGTGGGGATGTAATGCCAATAAGAAGAAGAAAAAGTTTCCCCAAACACACGCGACGCGACTGTCGCGAAGCGTAAATGGAACATTGCATGCAGCGAACCAGCGATAGTTGTCACTGTCGCGGTGATGAAATCGCTTAGGTTTGGGGGAGCCTACATGATTCATATTCTAGAACTCACGCAATTTTGCAGAGGTGTTCCCAGAATTCAGTTTCTAGAGGACGATCTTATTTACTTTTTGCAAACCAAAAAAATCAAATCTATAACTCTTACCAGTTCTGTAATTAAAATTAATTGAACCATGAAACGAAAGTTGAATAAGTCCAACTGTTGACAAGTCAATCAAATTCACCAGAGTTGATCAATTTAGTCCAAACGTAGCACAAATGTAGTCACATAATTTTCATCTGAAATGAAACGTAAATCTACGTGCTTTTTTCTCGATAGAAAATAAATTAATTGTTTCAGCAGTGCAGAGTTATTGTTGCCATTGCTTTTTTGACGTCATATTTTAGGCTCACATCATGTTTTGCACTCATCGAAACTAATAACTCGAAACACAGATATGGACTCCACGTCATTTGCCCTCCTTTGAGATATCGAAAGTCAAATGCAGGATGTGGCTACCAACAAGGGTCACCTTACACTTTACTGCAAACCCACTACTTACTAAACATCTCACGGACATCTCTTCATAATGTTATTGACACGACTATGGGAACGATGCGGCAAGCTTCTTCTGATATCTCCACTTGCAGTAGATACACATATGGCTCATAATCTGCACACAGACTCGTTTGTTATGCCCAACAAGTCCAGGCTTCGACTATAGCGCAGATTAACATTTGTTGCGATCTATCGTTTTCATTTGAATTTATGCCACTTCGGTGCGAACATTAGTTTTAGGTGTCCGCCAAGGATTGAATGCTTCGAATAGCAAGCGACACTTGTTGCAGTTGCAAGTTTCGCCACTTGAACGAGGGTAGATCGTGCCGCTCTGATGTGGATCGTGATTGAATTCGAACGTTTTTGCTGCCTACCCTTGCTGTGCAAAAGCTCTTGCCTGCTAATACATATATGTTTGTTTTACTGCCGAAGCTGCCTTGTCGTCGGCATGTCTGGTGCGGTTGGTGCACACGTTGTTGCTGTCACAGAGCTGTATAGCCTAAGTGGCCAAGCTGGTTTAATTTATGCAAGCAGATTTGTCTTTTCGTTCTGCAAAGTTATTCAAAGACGATGTCTATCTCACGTATCTAGTTTACTGACGAGTTAAGTGAGCATGGGTATTGCCGCCCAACCGTTTGAAACATAAAAGACAGTGTTTCAAAGCTTATATGTAGATTACTCCTAGTTCTAACGACAGCATCATGATCATCAATTATCTAGGAAAAAATCACATTTTATAGCATATATAGCTTTGAGTGACAGCTCGTTATATATCAATCAAGTTGTAAACAGTAGTATAATTGTTGTCAGACATCATCCTGGTTTTTATTGGACTTGATTCAATTTCATTGGATAGTTGATGAGATTATATAATTGAAACTGCAGTTAATATGAAATATATTCGAATGATTTTTATAATAATCATTTTTTAGCAATTTTGATTAGTAGAACCTTAGTGAAACTGAATAAAACTGAGTCCTCATAAAATCTTACATTTTGAGTGTTTATTTACAAACACTTGTGTTTTATCGCATATGTTCCAAAACTGGGAGTCGCGACCCTATAGGGGTCGTGGCCTAATCTTTGGTGGATTGCGACAAACTAATTTTAATAAAAGCATTTAGTATCTATTTTGCTCTTGAAATCTATATCAACGTTTGAATTTCGATTTTTGAGTAATGGATGACTAGATAGTAACAACTAGTTTTACGAAGTCATTCAAAAGCAACATTACATATTCATTATCTTGGAAACAACCTTCCATACTTTCTTCAGGAAAGAAATTCAAATTTTATGTTAGGATTTCTATTAAACATTTCACGAGAATCAATGATTATCTTCAAATTGGATCTTGAACAAATTCAATAGTTTCACTTTCAATGAAAATTTATAGGAACGTTTTTGAAGGAAATTATAGTCAGTACACTTTGTTTCTCGAGGAGGATACCAATATGAATCAAAGCGACGATGGATCGGGTGATGTGCGTAGTTCGAGTTTCAGGGGCATTCTCGAGTCCCTTCGAAACCCGCAGAGGGTTACGGCAAGGTGATGGTCTTTCGTGTCTGCTATTCAACATCGCTTTGGAAGGGGTAATACGAAAAGCAGGGATTAACACGAGTGGTACAATTTTCAATAAGTTAGTCCAGCTATTTGGCTTCGCCGATGACATAGGTATTATGGCACGTAACTTTGAGAAGCTGGAGGAAGCCTACATCAGACTGAAGAGGGAAGACAAGCGGATCGGACTAGTCATCAACACGTCGAAGACGAAGTACATGATAGGAAGAGGTTCAAAAGAAGACAATGTGAGCCACCCACCGCGAGTTTGCATCGGTGGTGACGAAATCGAGGTGGTAGAAGAATTTGTGTACTTGGGCTCACTGGTGACTGTCGAAAATGATACCAGCAGAGAAATTCGGAGACGCATATTGGCTGGAAATCGTACGTACTTTGGACTCCGCAAGACGCTTCGATCGCGAGTTTTGGGCGCAGCAGGGACAGCAGGGACAGCATGATGTCCAAGGGCTTGACGACCCCTCCCCAGCTGTCTGCGAGTCAGGGAGAACTGCCTAGGGCGTGGTGGGATTTAGCAGTGGGCTCTGCTAAAATCCCTCCCAAAAAACCACAAGTGCCCGTAAGCGGACTCTATCAAAGCGACTGTGTGCCGCTTCAAAAGCACAAGCCCAGGGAGTGCCAATTGGCATGTGGAGTGTCCCTACTTCGGTAGGGTAGTGCGTGAGCTGCTTCGGCAGGGAGTGAGTGATCTGTTTGTGCTGAGGCAGGAGTGTCATAGCGCGTCACCGCTATTGTCACCTCGAAATGCAGCAGAAGTCTGAGTATGGACTGCACATGCTAAGGTAAGAGTGTCGTAGCGTAGTATCGTTGATTGGTCCCTACATACCGCTATCGACACCTCGAGGCATGGCAGTGGAGTGTTAGAGTGAGTTGTGGAGTGTACCTACTTCGGTAGGGTAGCGCGTGAGCTGCTTCGGCAGGGAGTGAGTGATCTGGTTGTGCTGAGGCAGGAGTGTCATAGCGTGTCGCCGCCGCTATTGTCACCTCGAAGCGCAGCAGAAGTCTGAGTATGGACTGCACATGCTGAGGTAGGAGTCGAGGTATCCCATCGACACCTCGAGGCATTGCAGTGGAGTGTTAGAGTGAGCACCCGAAAAGGGTCACATGGAGCGAATGGTCTTTGGAGAAGCTGCTTCGGCGGCAGGGTAGCAGTGGGTTGTACCCACACACCTACAGTTGTGCACATGTGGTGCATGGGGAGTGTCCCTGCTTCGGCAGGGTAGCGTGTGGTCTGCTTCGGCAGTGGTGTGATTGATCTGCTCGTGCTGAGGCAGGAGTGTCGTAGCGTAATATCTGTAGGCCCAGGCAGTTACCGCTATCGACACCTCGAAGCGCAGCAGAAGTCTGAGTATGGACTGCACATGCTGAGGTAGGAGTCGAGGTACCTTCTCGACACCTCGAGGCATGGCAGTGGAGTGTTAGAGTGAGCGCCCGAAAAGGGCTCACATGGAGCGAATGGTCTTTGGAGAAGCTGCTTCGGCGGCAGGGTAGCAGTGGGTTGTACCCACACACCTACAGTTGTGCACATGTGGTGCATGGGGAGTGTCCCTGCTTCGGCAGGGTAGCGTGTGGTCTGCTTCGGCAGTGGTGTGATTGATCTGCTCGTGCTGAGGCAGGAGTGTCGTAGCGTAATATCTGTAGGCCCAGGCAGTTACCGCTATTGACACCTCGAGGCATGGCAGCGGAGCGCCCGGGAGAGCATCCAAGTAAGACTCAAATGGAGTGAATGGTGTGCGAGCACCCAAGTCAGTCTCGCGTGGGACGAGTGCCTGTGTGAGCGATAATGAGCGAGTACGCTTAGTACTGCCATCCCCCAGAAGTAGTACTGCGAGGTAGTTCCTGGGGAAACGATGGTGGAGCCAAGGGAGTTTAGTCGGTTTTACCGGTTGGGGCGAGCCCGACCCTCCAGTACACTTCCGGGTGGTAGTTTGGCAACTACAATGCACGTGTACTGGCTTAGTGTGTAAATGCATTCTTGTAAAAAAAAAAGAAAAAAAAAAAAAAAAGACGCTTCGATCGAATAGAGTTCGCCGCAGTACCAAACTGACAAGCTACAAAACGCTCATTAGACCCGTAGTCCTCTACGGACACGAGACCTGGACGATGCTCGTGGAGGACAAACGCGCACTTGGAGTTTTCGAAAGGAAAGTGCTGCGTACCATCTATGGTGGGGTGCAGATGGCGGACGGTACGTAGAGGTGGCGAATGAACCACGAGTTGCATGAGCTGCTGGGAGAACCATCCATCGTTCACAACGCGAAAATCGGAAGACTGCGGTGGGCCGGGCACGTAGCCAGAATGTCGGACAGTAACCCGGTGAAAATGGTTCTCGACAACGATCCGACGGGCACAAGAAGGCGAGGTGCGCAGCGGGCGAGGTGGATCGATCAGGTGGAAGGTGACTTGCGGCCCTCCGAATGGAGAAGACTCTTATGTACCGCACAGGCCACTTCGGCCTAAGTCTGAATAAATAATAATACCAATATGAATGCTAAAGCTTGGTTCACATTAACCTTGGAAAAAAAGACAAAACAAGCTGGGATTCCATCGAACACCATGATTTGCTCAATCTAACGCAAACTAATTTTATAACTAATGTCTAATAAATACACAGGATTTTGTTTTTACACGATTTTTTTTCGCTCGTATTTTTGATCGTGTGACTTCAATTTGCCACCAATCTCTTCGCAACATGTTTCAAAAAATCCAGAATAAATCAAAGAAAAATTGAGAAAATGTAAATCGCGTAAAAAAAAAATCCAGTGTAATACATTTTGTGCCTGGTGGGTTGCAAGCAATAAGGAAGTGTGATAGTAGGGTCTCACATTCAAAACAGTTCGTGATTCGTCGTATTTTTAAACGGTAGCGGCGCCGCCATGTGATGCTGAATTCACTTTTTTTCATACGCATATATATATATATATATATATATATATATATATATATACATATTTTTTTTTTTTTTTTTTTATACTGAATTTTCAGGAAACTTGCTGAAATTCCACTGACAACTCTTCTGAATTGTCATGAAAAACACTCCAGAAAAATCTGTTTTTTAAGGTTGATTAGGGAAAGGGTGAAAGGAAATATTTCCGCATATATGTATATACGCCAGCTAAGCAAAGACTGCTTTTTAATGTCTTAGTTGTAACGATTTTTATAAGCATTTTCACCTCATGCAACAATTCTCTGCGAAATCGAAGGTCGGTTTATATTTGTATTTTTTTATTTCCCTGAAATTTTGAATATACATCCTTTATGGCCAAAAACCATTATCTGCATCATTGGTTTGCCATTTTAACTCTGATGTAACTTTTGACAAGGGCCTAATCAAAAACACCTTGAACACTTTCAAAAAAATATAACTTGAAAACGGCTTGTCCGATCATTCTGGTGTCTTTGGCAAATTTTTAGGTAATTAATGGGGATATGTGAAAAAGTATACACTGTGAAAAAAATGTTCAAAAATTGAAAATAAAACTTTAAAATCGAAAATAAAACTTAGAAGAAAATAAAAATTAAAACTTAAAAACGAATTTTTCAATACTTTTTATTTATTGATATGTTGTAGCAGATAATATAGGTATTATTTTGCACTATGAGTCATGATGGAGAAATGCAGCCGTTTTATGCAGTGCAGCCGTTTCTGAGACGGTTTGGCCATGTTTTGGCCATGTTCCTGATTTGGCCAGTTTCTCTCATAACTCCAAAAGTAAAGCAATTTTCGAGGGTTTCACTAGCTCTAACAGGACATACATATCCCTTATCTTTCTTCGCTGTTGAAACTGATCGATATTTTTTGAAAATAGGCATTTCTCAGGGTTGGCCAAATTAGGCACTAAGATGGTCAAAACCGGTACACTTCCCCTATTCCACTATAAGTATGGTTGATTCATGCTTTCATAGAAAATATGACTGAAACACACACTTGTTTGAAAAAAACAAAATATTTAGTTTTTACAAAGTAATTTTTTTCACATATAATGCCACCATGAAAGTGACCAACCACTGCCCCATTACTAGCATCTTGGACAATGAATATCGATGATTTCAGTAAAATTTGATTCTATGTTGAACAGATTCAAAAAACATTCGAAAAAGACGGGAAATTTAAAAAAAATCCTTCAAACCGTTGTATCTTAGAAACGGCTGCACTTAGAAAAAAATGACGTATACTTTTTCCATTAGAAATTTAAAGTACTTTCATAAAATCAAACTAATAAAAACGAATCATTGCTGTTTGTCGGATTGAACAATAAAACCAAAAATAAATATTTAAACATGTTACGTAACCTTCTATTACATTTCAAGTGGTGTATAAAAAAAATTAAACCGATAATACCTAAATACATAATACTACATGTCTTATGATATAAAATAAACAATTCGTCAAGTCTGGCAACATTATGCATCAGCTGGAGTATTTTTACCACCCCATTTCCACCCATTCCAGTTGTAAACAACATTTTATTTATCGCTGCTGCACTTTTCCGTACCAATTGCATCACTATCACAAACAAGTGATACAGTCATTATTTTTCAAAACATTGTGATGGAGTCTTGAGCCTTAAACGATTGTGTTTCATACTTTGCAGAAATTTCTTCTCGGATCAGCTTTCTTTTGTATAGAAATATGGTCTTGAAAAGAACCGATTCATTTTCGATGATGGACCTTCCCAATCACAAGCAGCACCAAAACCAAATCTATTTTTTTTTTCAAAATTTGTTGAAACAAAATGGCGTCTTTGGGAAAGTTGTCAGAAATAATGTACAGAAAAACTTTGTCAAAGAATGAAAAGGTCATTTAACCCTATAAAAACTGGTATACAATGAATAGCTTTGCATGGTCGAATTTTTGAGGTTAACAATGTTCTAGAAACTTATTCAGCACATAAAAATACAGTCGCCTCTCTACATCTCGATATTGAAGGGACCATCGAGATAAGGAGAGATCGAGGAATGGAAGGAAAATTGAAATGGGTGCTAGATTAAAAAATGCTCGTTGCTATGAAAAACGTCTACAAAACAAATGTCATCTCTTGTTGTTCATGTGTTTGTTATTGTCCAAAAATCGTCTAGTAGCCTAGAAACTAGGATAGGATGTGCCAATTAGTCATTAAAAATCGTACCGATTTTCTGTCAAAATCGTACCGGTTGCTGATTGGGTGAAAATGACAATCGATTACTTCGATCGGCGGTATCCCATTTTCAAAAGGGCAGTTTGTTGTTGCCTTGGCCGTGTTGCTGGGTGATTAAATTGAAATTTATGACAAAATTCAAAAGTTTGTTTTTTGATTTTTTGGATAAAATGAATTCATACTAGACTGCAAATGATGTAGGTATGCATGATTCTCAAGGGTTATCTAATTCAAAACACTCGAATTAAAGCCCTATTAATAAACTTTTTACCCATTTCACTGTAAAACTCATCTAATTATATTTAAAAACTTTTTTCTTATAGTACGTAGCATGTTTTATTACGAATAATGTAAGAAATGAACGAAAAACATGAATTTTTTACATATACTATTTGGCGGATTTTGTAAAAAAAATATTCGTTAACACTGGCCACTCCCTCGTCGAAGCAACCGACTGAAGAAACAACAAGGCAGTCGTAATTCTATTGTCACATCCTATCCTAGCCTAGAAATATGAATATATCGACATACGGAGAGAGAATCCTGAGCAAAATATGACCAGAACACATCGAGATAAAGAGATATCGAGATAAGAGGGTGTCGAGATGTAGAATGCTCAAATGTATGTAAATCGAAGGGACCGAGAAAACCATCGACATAGGGGGAGATATCGAAATATAGAACATCGAGATGTGGAGAGTCGACTGTACAGCATTCAACTACTAAATCATAACAATGTTTTTAATTGCTAGAAAGAAATTCAAGATAAACGAACAAAATTACATACTTTTCACACCAAAATGGCTCGCAAGATTGCAAAAAGTAGCAGCCAAATGAATGTACCTTCAGAAGATAAGCTTCAAAGCTTTCTGTTCGAAATGGTTTTATTTGTATCTCGTTGTATCCTCGTCAGATATTTGTTATTGAAAAATAACAGTTTTTCTTCATGTTCGAGTAATTCTTTGCTATAAGATAAATATTTATGGTTAAAAAATCAACTGGTCTTAATAACTACAGTGGGTCCAAAAAGTATTCGTCTAGCTGCATATTTTTTAGTAAGATGTAAAACTTAGGCGTGATAGAAGTGCAATCAAAAACCCATCTTAATACACCGAAAAGTGATACTGCCTTTCTCGCATTTAGCCAAGACACCAACCTTATATGGTTCAATCAAGGGTTCAATGAACCATTTTCTTAATAACTTTTGAACACATCGACCGATCGTCACAAAATTCAATCCAGTATTTTGCGCTCGATAATGGCGGCCGAATGAGTGCCTTTTTGACATTCAAGAGGTAGAAAATATTTACTTTTTTAATCAATATAGGCCTTGATTTTTGGAAAACATTGGCACTCATCTGGTATAAACAAACAAACGATTGTCAAATATTTTCCATTGTGTACATTCAAGGATTTGGTAATTTTCTCATGCATTTTTTGTAATAATTTCATTATATTTTTAGGATAACTTCAAGTTTACAAGCAATCTTCTGCTTTATAAGAGATACTTTTGGCCCAAGAATTACAAAGCTCCATTTCAGAACGAGTCCAGCAGCAAACCCTAGACTGTTGATTTAGAGCCAACGGCAGTCTGTGGGGTGGGTCCTCAACACCTCTTTTGGAATTCCGGGTCTTAGGACGTTCGGACGCCGGTAAACTGTCGGATCATGGGAACATAACTAGCAAATTCAAACCTCCGGATACGCGGGTTACTACCACTGATAACCTGCACTTCAGCTGCACGCAAACTTCACTTTGAATGACCCACTCGAGGCTAGATTGGCCACAATAGCTCAAAAGTTTTCCGGTTGGAGCTTTGAAAAAAAAAAAACTCTTCACAGCTCAACTCAACCGTCACCAAAATGTGCTTTTCTTCGTCCAAAAATGGTTATTCTCCTTTTTTGATGCTTCTCGAACGACTTACCAAGCGTCCAGGAACGTCTTCCCCCAAAACCAACAATTTCTTTTCTTTTCTTTTATCCATCCAATTCACTGAATCTCATCACCCACTCGACAACCAAATAATTTAATCGCACCTGGTGCGCATAGCGACTGACCCATGCGCATGTATAAAACGATCATTAGAGTTACCAAGAGTCAAGCAAGATGAATAATTGCAATGGATATAGTTTTTATACGTGATTTATAGATAACCGTCATACCGTTTGCTTCTAGGTTTTAAATAATACATTCGCTGATAGTTTACAACTATTAATAAAAATGCCAATTAGCCCCAATTTCCTAGATTCCTAGTTATCACGACTCTGTACCACATGTAGCGATTCGAAATAATATTTAACAGTCTTGGCGACAGTTCGAAATCAAAGCAGCAATTACTTATAGCAATTAATAATATGTTAAGTGAATCCCTTTACAAATATCATCAAAAATGAGTCGATACAGTTATTATCGGTTTGCCAAATGTAACAGGGCTCACGATCAGTAAGTAGAAGGAATGTTGGTAGCGAGGTGCCTTCGGTTAGCCAACATATGCTTGGGGAGTGTTGAGGCACAGGTGCTGCCGGGCTGGAGGCAACTGGCTAGTGACAAGGAAGGTTTTAGAATCGAACGTACTGAATCCATTCTGACACTGGCTATTGCATCACCAACGTATTTGGTTGCAGATTTCCTTTCCCTGAAAAACACTAATTATAATCTTTATACTATGGACGATATTTTGTGATTTCCACATTTCTTAAAAATAAAATGAAATAATTACGAAAAGCATGAGCAATATTACGAAAAGCAATATTTGACATTTTGTATTATGAGTGCCAATGTTTTTCAATGAATCAAGGCCTACATTGATTAAAATATGTAAATATTTTCTACCTCATGAATGTCAAAAAGGCACTCACTCGGCCGCCATTATCGAGCGCAAAATACTGGATAGTGATCTACAAGGGCTTACCACCTTTCGAATGCAACTTGTTGCGAGAAAATCGGTTAAGGATTACTATATGAAAAGTTGTCTAATGTTTTACTTAGCTTTTGTGCACACACATACACACACACATACACACATACATACACACGGACAGACAGATATGTGCTCAGTTCGTCGAGCTGAGTCGATTGGTATATAACACTATGGGTCTCCGAGGCTTCTATAAAAAGTTCGTTTTTTGAGTGAAATGATAGACTTTCGGTACAACTTTGTTGTACGAGAAAGGCAAAAACTTTCTTCTAAATTTGGTAGAAAACTTATCAACACATGATTATTATTCAAAAACAAATAGAAATTTCAATTACTTTTTCTGGTATGTAGAGAATATCTAAATTTCGTCAATTTCGCTTGCTCAAAAAGTATTCGTCTATTCAGAAAATAATCGAGCGAAACACGAATATAATAGTTTTATTCGCATGTAATTACAATAGCACACTCTAGTGATGTCTAGCAATATTTTGTCAATACTCAATGACAGATCAAATAATGTTTTTGTTTGTTTGTTTGAACTTGGCGCGGAAAACAGAAGCACCATGGGTGGGAAAAGTAAAAAGATGAGTCCCAATGAAAAAAAACTTATTCTACGCCTGCATAAATAGTGCAAGTTGACTTATGACTTTGCATGAAATGTGGGTAGACCAAGGGTAGCCAGAATTCAACCATTTAATTGGGGATTGGTCGCATCAGCGCCACAAAAATCTTTCAAAACATATAACAGAGTGCTCATCAGCGATGGTAAACTGATAATGATGAGCGATTTATTGTGCGGAAAATAAAAAAATCCATAAAAACGAGTTCACCCATATAGGCAAGTGAGTTGGAGAGAAGAAGTGCTCAGATATGAACCAATACGAACAGAAATACTTGTGAAAAGTATGGGTATAATGGGCGAGTATCACGGAAGAAAATTCAAGTGAGCCTGTAGTAATTATACTTAATATTTATTATTGTCTACTAGTTACTAAGATACTCCCAATAAGTAGGCCTTGACATTAGTATTCTGACTGACACTGACTTACATGATCATTCCGCAATAAACGTTAAAACAAGTAACACGTATTCTTACTAAACATCAGAAGTGGGATACGAATAAAGAAAAATGATTTTGAGAAGCAATTTGCGCTCGGATGTTGAAGATCAAGAGAATTTCGGAAGAAGCCTTCCTTCTCAAGATACCAATAATTCGTCCGAAGGGCCAAGCTCTGGAACAAGTTATGGCAGCATGCAAAGTCAATCTAGAAATGTGAATGACGCTTCAAGTGGATCTCGGATTTCTCAAGCTGTTATTCAAGATTGCGGAAATTCAATACAAGTGAACCGTTCTATCAAGCTAGACGAATTGTCTGCATTTTTACCATTTTTTTCTGGATCGTTGAACGAGGACGCAAATTTCTTCATTAACACAGTGGAGCAAGCTAGAAAAACGTTTCACGTGGAAGAGGAAGTCATGAAGTTGATGGTGTTCAAGCATTTACAGAATAGCGCAAAAGACTGGCTATCGTCACAGCCGGATATATTTGTGAAAACATATTCTGAAGTATTGAATTTGATCCTCATGACATTCACTGTGACTACGAGTACTTTCGAAACAAGGCGAAAATTGGAGCTCCGGAAATGGAAAGCAGATGAAACATTCTTGGAATATTTTGTTGAAAAACGAAACATAGCAATGCCACTGAAACTACACGAAGCTGAACTAATTGAGTATGTAGTTGAAGGCATACCTGATCGCAATTTGAAGAATCAAGCTAAAATGAGTGGATTTTCATCGTTCGGGAATCTTCTTAAGGCCTTTCAATCGATTCGATTGCCGCGTAGAGATTTTTCAAGCGCTCCTGTATGCTACAATTGTAACACGCCTGGACATATCGCTGTAAACTGCCGGAGGTCTAGACAGCAGAATAGGACCCCTTTTAACGAAACTACACACAAATGGAATTCAAGTAGCAGAAAAACAAGAGGAAATGAGAGATCTACGAATATTGCTGTATTCCAAAATGTTGAAGACTTGAACAACAGGACAACCGACTTAGACAGAGAGGCACTGGTAGATATAAAACTGACTGATTTTAATATTAGATTGAATGCTTTGTTTGATACAGGAAGTCCAGTTTGTCTGATACGCCTTGGCTTAGCAAAAAATGGGAATATTTTTCCCTACAATGGAAATAGAAATTTCAAGGGTATCGGAGGAACTAGATTAAAAATTGTGGGTAGATTAGTAACTAAAGTAAAAATTCAAAATTTATTTTTCAGAATTAATTTTTTGGTGATTCCTGACTCGGCGTTGAGTTCTTACGATGTTATAATTGGAAGAGATGTGATTTTTGATCCCTCAATGAAAACGATAATTGAAAAACGCAAAATTTATTTATTTAGAAATCCAGTATTAAGAAGTGAAAAATGAGGCTGATAAAAAGGTAAAAAACATTAATGTGATTTTGGATTCTAAAAGTGTAAAAATGTAGGTAATATTAGTGATGATCATTTGTCAACTTTTAAACCATATTATGAATATATTTTATTTCAACTATCAAAGACCTTCGCATCCTGAAATTGATTTCGAAATGAAAATAGTACTGAAAACTGGTGCACCATTTCATTTTAAACCTAGACGGTTATCTCAAGCTGATAAAATAAAAGTTAATAAAAAAATTGATGAATTACTTAAATTAGGGATTGTTAAAGAAAGTGATTCCCCGTTTGCTAGTCCGATAGTAGTAATTCCAAAGAAAGATGATGATATAAGGTTATGCGTGGATTATAGAAAATTAAATAAAGATACTTATCGTGACAATTATCCTTTACCATTGATGGAAGATATTTTTGATAAATTGAAAGGCAAATCGGTGTATTCTATTTTAGATTTGAAATCAGGTTTCCATCAAATTAAAGTTGCTTCTGATTGTACTAAATACACTTCTTTTGTTACTCCCATGGGACAATATGAATACTTACGAGTTCCCTTTGGTTTGTGTAATGCACCTTCTGTATTCCAAAGATTTATTAATAAAATTTTCAAAAAGCTCATTGACGAAGGAAAATTAGTTGTTTATATTGATGACATTTTGATTGCTTCTGAAACCATGGAAGAACATTTTGAAATTTTGACAGAAGTTTTTGAAATTTTGAGTAAAAATTTATTAGAGTTAAATTTGAATAAATGTAAATTTTGTTTCACTGAAATTGATTATTTAGGTTATACGATAAACGAATTCGGAAGGAAACCAAACAAATCACACATTGAATCCATTTCAAGTTTTCCGATTCCAAAGAATTCTAAAGATGTTCAGAGATTTTTGGGCCTAACTAGTTATTTTAGAAAATTCATTCAGAATTTTGCATCTATCGCTAGGCCGTTGTATGATTTATTAAAGAAAAATGTTGAATTTATTTTTAGTGACTCTGAAATAAATGCTTTCAAAGAATTGAAAAACAAATTACTTTCAGCTCCTGTTTTGGCAATTTACGATCCAAATGCCGAAACACAATTACATTGCGACGCAAGCTCTTTTGGCTTCGGCGCAATTTTGATGCAGAAACAGAAAAATGGTTATTTTCATCCAATAAGCTTCTTTAGCAAGAAAACAGATGAATATGAGAACAAGTTACATAGCTTTGAATTAGAGACACTCGCTGTTATAAATTCTATAAAACGATTTCATGTTTATTTGTCTGGAATTAAATTCAAAATATTCACAGATTGCAGTGCCTTGGCACAAACTTTGTCTAAGAAAGAGATTAACCCTAAGATAAGCCGATGGGCTTTGTTTCTGGAGAACTACAACTACAGTTTGGAATATAGAAATGGATCTAGGATGCAGCATGTAGATGCTTTAAGCAGACTATCAATGAGTAATTTAGATAAAGATATCAGGAAAATATATCCAAATAATAAGTCATCGTCAGATGTATGTTTGCTAGATACTGAAGACATCGAAAGAAATGTAATTTTTGCACAAGAACAAGATGAAAAAGTCAGAAAAATCAAATTACATTTAGAAACAAACACTTTTCCAAATTTTGAGTTAAAAAATGGAATACTATTTAGAAAAGATGACAGTAAGTTATTATTAGTTGTCCCAAAAACAATGATTGATAATATAATTCGAATTTGTCATGACAAGCTTGGTCATATTGGAATTGAAAAAACTATGACTGAAATCAAAAAATTTTACTGGTTTTCTAGTATGAGAAAAATAGTAAAAAAATATGTGAGTAATTGTTTGAGTTGCATATTTTATAGTCCATCGGCCACAATGAAAGAAGGTTTTCTCAAATCAATAGATAAAGGTCAGACTCCATTTCAAACAATTCATATAGATCATTACGGTCCGATTCAGTTGCGATCTTCGAAAAATTTCAAGTATATTTTAGTAATAGTTGACGCATTTACGAAATTTGTAAAGTTATATCCTTGTCGTTCAACAAATACAGCAGAAGTGATACAAAGTTTAACTTCATATATGAATTATTATAGCAAACCGAACAGAATTATATCAGATAGAGGCAGTTGTTTCACGTCTAATAATTTCAAAACATTTTGTTCAGATCGCTTTATAGAACATATTAAAACAGCATCGTACACACCAGAGGCAAACGGTCAAGCTGAAAGAATAAACAGAACCCTTACCCAAAGGTTGGCTAAGTTGATTAATGATACTGGTCTCAAATGGGATTGTTTATTACCAAACATTGAATATATTTATAATAATACTTACAACAGAGCAATAAAAAATTTCCCAAGTATGTTGTTATTTGGTATACATCAGAACAATTTATGTGTTGGAAACAATAATAATATAGAAACATTTGTAAAAAATAATCAAGCTTCATCACAAAATCATGATCTCATTGAAATTCGACAGAAAGCAAAGCATCACATAGACAAACTTCAGGCATACAATAAAGAAATGGTAGATAAAAAGCGCAAATCAGTTCAGGATTATAAGGAAGGTGACTTTATAATGCTTAAAACTAACGCTGACAATAAACTTTCAGCCAAATTCAAAGGTCCTTATACTATAAAGAAAAAATTGCCGAATGATCGTTATCTTATTACAGACATTGATGGATTCCAAATATCACAATTACCATTCAGCTCTATTTGTTCACCAAATAACATGCGAAAATGGTTATCGATTTCTAATTTAATAACAAACTATGACGTCGATGAGGACATCGACGAGTCAGGATGACCGATTTGTAGTAATTATACTTAATATTTATTATTGTCTACTAGTTACTAAGATACTCCCAATAAGTAGGCCTTGACATTAGTATTCTGACTGACACTGACTTACATGATCATTCCGCAATAAACGTTAAAACAAGTAACACGTATTCTTACTAAAGAGCCATCAAATTATCAAAAACAGCTCGATTTCAGCTAAAAATGTCGTTGGAAGAAGGATGACTTTCGGAATCAAGTCATGTTATCTGACGAAAGCAAGTACAGCATATTTGGATCAAATGGCCGATGTATGGTATGGCGGAAAAAGAATATTGAGATACAGCCGCAGAATCTCTTTCGAGCAGTAAAGCATGGTGGGGGCTCCGTCATGGTCTCTGAGGTGCTTGAGCGCAACCGGTGTGGGAAAATTTCACATTATTGAAGGAATTATGTATCACAAAATGTTCATCCGCATTTTGAAAGAAAATTTGAACTCCATTGCTGAGAAATTAGGCTTACAGGGAACATACATCTTACGGGGTGATAATTACCTCGAGCACACAGCCCAAAGTACTAAGCTGTAGCTACTCTATAATACCCCAATCAACTCAAAACGCCTCTTCAGAACCAAGATATGAATCCAATTTAACTCCATTTGAAGGTTCTGGACGACAAACTTTTCGTGAAATTCGTGAAAGTCATATTTCCAACAACAAAGAATTGAAATTAGTGTTGAAAGAAGAATGGAAGAATATTTCGTCCCCCGTTACGGCTAATTTGGTCAGTTCCATGCCACAAGAACTACAGCCCGTCATAGATACACAGGGGAATCCAACGAAATATTGAATTTCATTCTACAACTCCTGTTTTCGTTTCAAAAGCGTGCTAAACCTGAATAGACGAATACTTTTTGAGGTCGTATTTAATGAATTGTTAGGTTTTGTTACCTTTGTTTTTGTTATTGTTTTATTTTTCTGTTTGACTTTTAACAATAAAGATGAATTGATTATTTTGCTACACAATGTAATCAATAGTTTTATTTTTTTGAGCTCACTGGATTCTATTTTTGACATTTTCTAGAAAATGCACAGCTAGACGAATACTTTTTGGACTCACTGTATGTCATAAACTCGATTCTTGCATATGCACAACATGACTTGGTAGGGAAAACACCTGTCTAGCGTTCTGATTTCGTGGGATAAAACCCTACCGAAGGAAGTGGTTACCCTCCAATACATTTTTCGACCTAAATCTATCACAATCTATCATATGTTTTGCATATGCATGAATCGAGTTTCAGACATAGTAATTAAGACCAGTTGATTTTTTTATCTATAGGGCACTGCACGGAAACATCTCTTTCTCTTTCGTTCTTCATAAACTTTGACGTTTACTGGCCTTGTTGTTTTCTTTGCAGTGAGAAAGGGGCAAAGCAGTCCGTGCAGTGCCCTATATACATCTATATCTATATACTATTTCTATATTTTTCTATACATAAAAATGTATTTCTGTCTGTCTGAACCTTATAGACTCGGAAACTACTGAACCGATCGGCGTGAAAATTTGTATGCTGAGGTTTTTGGGGCCGGGAAAGGTTCTTGAGATGGTTCGAGACCCCTCTCCGCTTTGGAAAGGTGGGCTCCCATACAAACGAAACACTAATTTCTTCAACCGTCTAAGACGAATTAAGTACTCTCCATTTAATTCCACCAATCAATTTTCGATATCTTTGCAGATACGTATTTCGACCACAACTGTGTGGTCGTCTTCAGTGTCTCGTACTTGACTCGACTTGGTCGAAAATTGATTGGTGGAATTAAATGAAGAGTTCTTAATTCATCTTAGACGGTTGAATACATTCCACTAAAAGAGCTTTATATATTTTTCTGACTAATTTCTTCATAACTCGAGAATTAATCAAGCAAATGGAACCAAATTTTGCATGTGGAGGTTTTGGAAGGAAAGATATGTTTCTGTGGTGGTTCGAAACCCCTCCCCCTTCTAGAAAGGGGGGATCCTATACAAATTAAACAGAAGTTTCTGCATAACTCGATAACTAATCAGAGAATAAATCAATTTTAGACGAAACGATGTTCGTCGGGTCTGCTAGTTATAAATATTTATCTAATACCAAAGAATGACTCGAACATGTACAAAAAAGTTATTTTTCAATAACAAATATCTGACGAGGATACAATGAGATACAAATAAAACCACTTGTAACAGAAAGCTTTGAAGCTTATCTTTTGAAGGTGCATTGATTTGGCTGCCACTTTTTGCAACCTTGGTTGTTAGAGGGCAAAACCCTTCTTCATTCTTGTCCGTTATTTTACTTTGAAAAATGATTCCGAACAACTTCAATCAACTGTATGATAGATACATTTTTGGAAAATATTTAAAAAATTGAGATAAGCTTCCTGATATGTAATTCAGAACTTTTTCCGTGCCGTACATCAATCAGATTTTAATTACAATTTGTCTAGAATTTATTATAAGCATATTAAAATGATCTTCCTATGCTGTGCTGTAGGATCTGTCAAAGTTAACACCGTCGTGTGTCTTCTTCTTATTTTTACTTGGATTCGTCTATTGTGATGCGAAATCATTCCTTGTCTAAATATTAATAACTAGTTTATTTGTGGATGCAGTAGCGCCCATGAGAAGTGTTTTTTTTTTAAATCAAAATTGTCAACGTCTGTTGTCTGTGATTTTTTCATCAAATGCGGTGTCTGGTTGTCTAAGGTTGTCACTGGTTTTGTTTTCTGCATCTGATAGTAAAACAAATTGAAGTGTCAATTTTTTTTGTTAGGAATTCCCCGCGTGCTGCGTCTGGTTGGCTAGTCACCGGACAGACAAATAGGGCTATTATATATATGATTGTGAAGCGTGTTATTAAGAAAGGAACAAATATACTAGGACGTCTGGATTTTCTGAGCATGATTCTCCTCCTAATCCCTTGCAATATATTAGTCTTCGTATTTCGCATGATTTTCCCACTTAATAATAATATCTCATTAAAGTACTGATAGTAGGTAGGTGCGGCATATCACCCTGATCTGTTTGCGACATCTATACGCTATAATTTTTATCACTATAATTTTTATTCAAAATAACTGCTTACAAAAATAATCTACAAGCTTTATAGCTAGGATTCACATAATGAAATAAAAATGTGGATTCGTAAGAATTTTCGCAAAACCGTACGAACAATATATTTCAAATAGCGTTAGAAATTTTACGGTCTCTGCCGCATAAATAAAAGTGTAAAACCATCATATTTTTTTTTTTTGACTGATAAGAATAAGAGTTTCAATAAGAGGGCATCTTTAGTAGAGTTATAAATCGTATGGGAGTTAGGAAATGAAATTGAAACTGTAAAAATGCCATCTTCAACAGACGTTATAGTTTTAAAAATTCGAACAGTTTCGTCAGGAAACTTATAACTGTTGCAGTTTTGCACGAATTTGCAACAGAATTTACTCGAGTTTTATTTTGTTCAAAACAATAGAAGATGACGTCATCAGCTACAAAAAATACTATTTCATCGACATCATAACAGTTTGACATTTGAATTGGCCTCGGAAGATTATTTTTTCGTTTTCCAGTATAAAACACTTGCAGCTAATAACTGCTACTGAAGATGCATTTCTTGTTCTATATCTTTGACAGTTATAAAATGTAAAACTCGGGAAATAAATATAACTATAACTGTAACATTACTAAAGATGCCCTTACTATTAACGTTATTGTTTTCGTTACAGAAGACACACTCTCACGTACATTTGTGCCAATAAATCAAGTCCGTTCTACCAGATCTCTCAAGTGCGGCATCTATACCGATGCGCATCTCACCCGGATTTAACCAATGTTTCCTTTTAGATCGCTTAATCTTCCGTTTGGAATCAGTTCAACATGACTTAAGCTTTCTTCAAGTTTCCCCAGGAGATGCAAACATATGTTTTTTGGCTTTTTACTTTTTTTCTGGGACCCTTTATATTTTGTGTGAGTCGATCTCTAATTCTACATGAACCCAGAATTGGAAGAGCGGTGTGGATTAACCAATTTTCGAACGTAGTATAACAGTTTTTAAATTTTTGGAATTATACGAGGTGCTGGTGTGTCTATGTGACAAGCTGGTATAGACATTGCATGCAAGTAACATGTCGTATAAAAACGAGATGTGAATCGTTGTTTTGATGGTTCAAAGTATTTTTGTTATTTATTTACAACTTTTTTCAGAGGATAATATTTGTATAATGTCGGTAAGTTATATTGAAAATTAAATAGGTTTTTAATAATACGATTTGCATTTTAGGCGTTATACCCAAAGAATGGCATTATCTACTATCACGCTGGAAGTCACAAAAGTTCAGCTATACTGTTCAATGAACAGTTCGTCCTTACTTCAGGACTTGCCTTGCTACAGGTGCCCTTTATGACAAGGGAATTCAAAAATACAGCAAAACAGAGAATCATTCGTATTGATGCTCATGCTGAGCTAAACTTTTTACAAAATTTAGACTATCGGATTGTGTTACAGCGAGATAATGGCAACTTGTTAGAAAAGAAGGCACAAATTGCCTATGTTATATATTCGCCTGATATCGAATCAACGATAGAACAACAATTCGAAGGACTACGATTTACTTTGAATGGAGAATACTGTGATATCTCGAAATACAGTTTATATTTTTCGTCATTTGTTATATTCCAATTTACAGACCAAAAAGTATCACTAGAGAATCTTGAAAGATGTTTCAAATCAGAGTTTGTAGAAAATTCTACTGAATTAAGTCTGCTGGAAAATATCATTTGCGTGACTGCACCATTTGGAAATGAGCATTTTATAAACAGCATCAACTTTGGCCACGTATCAAACCTAATAGGAAAAGACAATTGCTTGGCATTATTGAATATTTCTTCAGCATTTGGATGTGAAGGTGGTGGGATCTACGATAAAAACTTGTAAGTTTCAAAGCAAGATAATATGATTTCGACATCAACAGTAAGCCCGCCTTCAGTATATCGTGCTTGACCTTTTTCAATACTTTCAGCCACATCCGGAGCATTTTACTAGCTTCATGTTTCCACCACCAGAACGACAATGTACATTTTCCTTTGGCAGCAAACGTAAGCGAAATATACAAAATCTTGTTTGATGCGCCAAAATTGTATAAATTACCTTCAAATCTTACGACGCTTATGACCCAGTCGTCATGTTTGATCACCACAAATGGAACCTGGGGAACAGGATGTTTATTTCGATTGAATGGACGAAACTTTGTGCTTACTTGTGCACACGTTCTGTCGAATGTAAGTTTAAGTCCTACATTAGGTTCGCGAAAAACTAAAACAAAACTGATCGAAGTGTCACATTTACTTCCAGGACAACATCACATGCTACTGCCGAGACTACAATTTCCAACCAATACTAATACACAAGAATCCAATATTTGATTATGCCTATGACATAGCCCTACTAGAAGACACCACGAAAAATCAAAATAATACAACAAGGTTATCAAATAATATACCCAAAGTAGGACAAATTGTGTATTCTGTTGGATTTCCCATTTTCAAGGGATTTGGCATGAATGGTATATTCAGCCCTAGTATCTATCGTGGAAAAGTAACTAAATATTCTAAGGGAGTTCTTATTACTGATTGCCCAGTGCAAGCAGGACAGAGCGGTGGTCCAATATTTGAACAAAACGGTAGCTTGCTTGCAGTAATGGTATCAAACTTCAAGAATGAGCTAGATGGGAAAATATATCCGCATCATAATATGTGCATTCCAATCTGTGATATTTACGACATTCTACTTCGTTATAGTACAACTAATGGTGAGCGCTTATGAGATGAAAGTAAAATTGAAAACTAAATGATTTCTTTATTTTAGATTATACCACAATAAACGGTTTCCAAGCTAAAAAGGATATAGTTGATAAATGGAAGCTTAAAACTCCTCTAGTAGAAAGTAAACTATGAAACGAATAATTTGTAATCAGTAGAAGCAAAAGTATAAGAACGGTGAGGCGCATTTATCCCATAGAACAATGGTCCCTATCATATGACGTTGATGGCTTCTTAAATTTCTTCTGGAAATAAATAAATAAAAATCACTGTCACAGAACATCTGTGATTATGATTATTTAAACAACATGAGTAATTTGAAATCAAGTAGGGAACTTTTTTTTTAATCTTTCGTTTATTTGGAAGGCTTAACAATACATTTCTTAATTCTTATACATAGTGTTAGTTTTGGGGAACCGAAAGACTCGCGGTTTGGTCGAGGTTAGGAAATACAATAATACAGTAGGAAAGGAAAGGATTTTAGGGTGCTTAGGTAATTACGATACTGATGTTCACAAAGTTGACATTCCTCGCATTTTTACATCTGTAACGGGATAAACAAACTTTTTTGGGAGACAAAAAAAATAGGGAATTGTCTATAAAAAAACATGGTAGGAGCAATAAATAAACATAAAATTTCTCCCAAATAAAGCAAAACTTTCGTAAACATCAGATAATTTTTGCATATACTGAAAGATTATTGCCAATTTTAAATGTAAAAATTGTAAAAAAAAATTCCATGAATAATCAATGAATACTTACTTGATACTTGATGGGCTACAGCTCTTCGATGAACCTACGCCGAATGGAGTATCCTCCTCCACTGGACTCGATCCTGGGCCAATCGCTTCCAGTCGCCCTGAACATTGAGCGCCCTCAGGTCCTCCTCAACTGCAAAAAGCCATCGTGTACGCGGCCTTCCACGAAGCCTGCGGCCTCTTCCTGGTTCTCTACTAAATATTATCTTCGCTTGACGTTCTTCCGGCATACGAACAACGTGACCAGCCCACCGTAGTCTGCCTTGTTGTATAAGCTTAATAATATCCAGCCCTTTGTATACCTGGTACAATTCATGATTCATGCGACGCCGCCAGATACCGTTCTCATGTTTACCGCCGAGTATTGTTCGCAGCACCTTACGCTCAAACACTTCGAAAGCTCTCCGATTAGCCTCCGTCCATGTTTCATGTTTCATGGCCGTATAAAGCCACCGGAAGAATCAGAGTAGTATACAGCGCGAGTTTTGTTTTCGTTTGCAGACTACGGGACTTAAGCTGGTTACGAAGTCCGTAATAAGCCCTATTTGCAGCTGCAATACACCTTTTCACCTCGCGGGTAACATCATTATCGCACGTCACTAATGTTCCAAGATACACAAATTCTTCCACCACTTCAAATTTTTCACCATCCAGCACCATTTCACTACCACCACCACTAATGAACCCACGTTGATTGCCAGCGACCATGTACTTCGTTTTGCTGGTATTGATCGTGAGTCCAATCCTCGCTGTCTCCCTCTTCGTCCGCAAAACCCAGGAGCATATGCGATCTTGTGATAATGGTACCGCTTCTTTGCACGCCAGCTCTCCTAATCGCTCACTCGAGCGCTATATTGAACAGTAGATTCGAGAGTGCATCACCCTGCTTTAATCCATCTAAGGTAACAAATGACATCGATATTTCATCCGTAACCCTTACACTTGATTTCGATCCGTCCAACGTTATACGAATCAGCCGTATCAGTTTCGCCGGAAAACCATGTTCAAGCATGATTTGCCATAATTCATTCCGTTTCACTGAATCGTACGCCGCCTTGAAATCAATAAACAGATGATATGTCTGCAAGTTGTATTCCCGGAATTTATCAAGGATTTGTCTCAGGGTAAACATTTGATCCGTCGATGATCGGCCCTCACGAAAACCTGCTTGGTATTCGCCGACGAATGACTCTTCAAGCGGTCTGAATCTGTTGAACAGAATACGGGACATGATTTTATACGCCGAATTAAGGAGGGTTATTCCTCGGTAATTGGCGCACTCCAGTCTGCACACTCAGTTTTTATTTCTGCAGCTCGGCAGAAATCCGCACATCCGTGCGCCAGCAAAATAAACAACTGATATTCCGGCAAAAATAGCGTTTGTTAGCTGATTTTCGGCAAATTATTTGCTGATTGTTAGCAATTTTGACAGAAATCTCGGCAAAAAACATGTTTGCTGGGGCACGACTGTGCGATTCTTGGTAAAAGTTCAACATTTTGCTGAGATCCCGGTAAAAAATTAAGTGTGTGTGCCCTTTCTTAAAGAGAGGGCAAATGAGGCCGTCCAACCAGCTAGCAGGCATTTCCTCGTCTACCCATATTTTCGACATAATATGGTGCAGAATTTCATAAGCACACTGTCATGTTTGAGAAGTTCAGCCGGGAGCTGGTCCTTCCCAGCAGCCTTATTGTTTTCAGCTCTTTAACAGCTTTTTTAACCTCATCTAGTGTAGGTGACTCCACAGCTTATCCATCGTCGCTAATATTTATTCGGTTCACCGATGCACCGTCACTTCCACTATTCAACAAAGTCTCGAAGTGTTGCTTCCACCTTGCAGCCACTTCGGTTTTATCTGTCAGCAAATTCCCTTGTTGGTCGTTGCACATGGCGGGAGATGGCACTGTCTTTCTCCGCACGCCATTGACAGACTCATAAAACCTCCGCATATCGTTCTGCTCCATTTTTTCCTGCGCCTCACTAATAACTTGCGGTGGGTTCGTTTTTCAGCTGCTCTTGCTTCCTTGTACCGATCTCTATTCGATCGGGAACCCGACGAATCTCTTTTCGGTTTTGACTTTTTTATGTTTATGGAAATTTTGCATTTTTTTTGTGATATTGTATATTATGTTTCTACCCTGATTTGTTTTTTAGCATTTTTTATATGGAAAAATCCATTTTTTTTGGAGTTTTTTTTTCAGTCCTTATACCCTTGTGTGGATTCAGGGGTTGAATTAACAATCTTTATAATAAAAATGAGTTGAGATTTCCTTCCTGACGATTTACCTCACGACCAGGTTGACCGAATTGCAAGATTTTCTCCCTAATCGATTCATTTTGAGGTCCGCTATGTTTGTATTTACAAAAAATGGCTGAATTTAACGAAAAATTATTAAAATACAATTTTGGTCAGATGTTGAGAAAGCAAAACAATCGCACGAAAATTGATCTAGAGTGCGGTGCTGCAAATAGTTCATTGTGACATTTGCAACACCCGTGCAAAGCTGGGTTTCTTTCGCTAGTATTTAATAATATTTGACTAGCTTTTTTTTCCATTTTTTCATTTATTTAAAAATAAATATGTGAAAAAATGGTGTCTGTACACTTAAACAAAAATAGTTTTCATCCTAAATCTTACATTTATTGAGGTACATCGAGCTTTTATCACCTTTGAGAGTTGGTATAAGCTATTTCTTGAAGCGTATAAATAGCGGTACCTCAATCTAAAGAGGCTTCACATTAAGTTGTGTTATTTCCTAGGAGTAATTAATTAGAATTGGGTTTTCAGGGGTATTGGGATTATAACATATCTTAAATCTTCTATAACAGAGGTTCCCAAACTGTGGGTCGCGACCCCCAGGGGGGTCGTGGGCTGTTCAGTGGTGGGTCGCGAAAGACGAATCCTAATTCATAATTTTGTTACTATTTTGTCCCACAAATCTATTCCGTATTTTGAATAAGGATCGAAGTAATGATTGGATGATTGAAGAACAACAAACCTGATGAGGTCAACGACTTTTTTTTAGTTATACGATATTTGGACAAGTAGAAAGAAGTCCTATACTATACAAATCTAAGCCCCGAAACCAATCCAAAACCAATCCTAATCCAATTCGAATCCAATCCAAATCTATTTAAAAGCCAATCTAAATCTAATTCAAATCCAATCCTAATCAAATCGAAATCCAATTCAAATCCAATCTAAATAAATTTCAAATCCAATCCAAATCCAACCCAAATCCAATTCAAATCCCATCCAAATCCAATCCAATCCAAAAAATTGACGAAATTTTGCAAATACAATGATAGGATAAAAACTAATTTATTATGATTTGTCCAATCTAACGCGACCTCATTTTTATCTAATTTCACAAAATCAATGCATTTGGTACCTGGTGGGTCGCTAGCAATATGGGATTCTGCTAGGTGGGTCGCATATCCAAAAGTTTGGGAACCTCTGTTCTATAAAATAAAAATAAAATGGTCTGTGTTCGTATCCGCATAACTTGAAAACGGCTGAATGGATTTTCTTCATTCCCTCAGTAGTTATGTTCATTATTGTTTCCGACGGGTTTATATGATATTTCTAGCATGATTTTTGAAAACGTCGTATGTCCAAATGAGAGACTCTCTTTCATTACGCTCTCTTTCACTAATATCGAAGCTAGTCTATAATAAAACCCAAATTAATCCACCTAGCGTTAGTGGTGCCTTTCTCGCGCATTATAAAAATGAAAAAAACATTAAGTGTGGTCGAATTTGCACTTTAGGGGGATAGATTTTACTTTTTCCTTCAATTTATGTCTATTTACGGTCATTTGAGTGCATTGCATAAGTCTCTATAAAAAAATCGGTTTTGAATTTTTTTTTTCCAATGGGGGACCCTTGACAAAAAACAATGTTTTTTGAATAACTCTGGAACCCAATGGCCGATCGAACCAATTTTCAATAGGAAACAACTATCCGCTTCGATTACAACTTGTTGCGATCAAATTGAATAATGCTAAGTACCAGAAAGTGTGTCTCACATTTTTGTACACACATACATACACACATGCATACATACACAAATACAGACATCACCTCAATTCGTCGAGCTGAGTCGATTGGTATAAAACACTACGGGTCTCCAAGCCTTCTATTTAAAGTTCGGTTTTGAAGTGTTCCTATAGCCTTTACGTATACTTTGTATACAAGAAAGGCAAAACTGAATCTAAATCCAAAATTTCATGAATTTTGATTTGCAGGAACTATTTTAAATCAATTTCAAAAAGCCTAATAATTTCGCGTATTGAATACCCCTAATTTGATTTTTCTATGCGCCGAGCTTTTAACCTGTCAGCTAACTGGCAAGCAATCAAATTTTCAAAAAAAATTAAAATGGATTTTAAACATCAAATCTAAGATTTATGAGTGTGAAAAAAATATGTTGTAGGCCAAAAAATGTGTTCTATCGAATGAATAAAAAAATCAACATGTTTTTCAAAATTAAAAAAACCTCTTATTAGTCTCTCTATTGGTAAATAATATTTTTTTAAATTAGTATCTCTGAAACACCCACCACGTAAATGTATATGGTCTCCTCTTTCATATCGTGGATAAACTAAAATGTTCTATCGGGGGCACGTGACGTAAAAAGAATTTCAAGCAATATTGTCATCAAAAATTAAACATAAGAAGTAAGCAGCTGTTTTCCATCTTCAACATTTGCCTACAACAAGTGTTCCATTTCAGGTCATCCAAGAATTTCCTTGAGTCTAACGCGTAACCAAGGCCTTAAGTTCTACTCCGATAACTTGAGGTATGTTATCTCTTTTTAAAAATGTTTCATGCCCTTTCTAATCCGTAGAATCAAAACGCCTTCAATAACTATTCCTTTTCAGGTCATCCAAGGACTTCCTGGAGTATAGACCTTAAGGTTTACACATATAACCAAAGGGCTGATATCTCTTTTAAAAACTGGTTCATTTCCCATTTGATCCATAAAATTAAATTGGATATGTCTTCAATAACTGTTCAGCTTCAGGTCATCCAAGAATTCCCTGGATTATAGGCCGCGAAGTCTACACGCGTAACCAAAGGGTTGATATCTGTCTTTAAATGGTTCATGCCCTATTTGA
The DNA here is from genome assembly GCF_024139115.2 of Armigeres subalbatus. Taxonomy (NCBI): domain Eukaryota; kingdom Metazoa; phylum Arthropoda; class Insecta; order Diptera; family Culicidae; genus Armigeres; species Armigeres subalbatus. The sequence goes on from NC_085140.1 coordinate 165,237,524, forward strand.
TGCAGGATTGGAATCGCCTTCAATAACTGTTCCGCGTCACGAAAAACTGTTCCTTTCCAGTTCAACCAAGAATTTCCTGGAGTATAGGCCTTGAGGTCTACACACGTAAACAAAGGGTTGATCTCTTTATTTTAATGGTTCATTCCCTATTTGATCCTGGGAACCAAATTGGATTCGCCTTCAATAACTGTTCCGTTTCAGGTCATCCAAGAATTCACTGGAGTATAGGCCTTGAAGTCTACACGCGTAACCAAAGGCCTGTTATCGCTTTTTATAATGGTTCATGTCCTTTTCAATCTTGTGAACCAAATTGGATACACCTTCCATAGCTGTTCATTTCCAGTTCATCCAAGAATTCTATGGAGTATAGGCCTTGAAGTCAACACGCGTAACCAAAGTGCTGTTATCTATTCGATCTAGTGAATCAAATTGGATAAGCCTTCAATAGCTCTTCCTTTCCAGTTCCCCCAAGAATTTTGTCTTTAATCAATGTTTCGTCCCAGGTAATCCAAAAATTTCCTGGAGTAAAGGCCTTGATGTCTACAGGATCTATTTAATCAAATAGGATACCTCTTCAATAACTGTTCTGTTTCAGGCAGGGTTTGCAAAAATTGCTCTCATTAGATAACGAACAACGATAAAAAAGAGGCAAAAACTGTTTCGAATTATTACAAGCCATAATAGCAAGTTTATCAAACTTGTATACAAGTGCGAAAAAAAAAACAAAATCAGATAGGCAGCCCCCACCGAGAAGTGATGATATCTTGCTCATTTTGCATTGGATCCCATATTTCTTGCTCAGCTGTGTAAAGGAAGTTGAAATGCATCATCAGAACTAGTTCCCCCTGCGTTTAGAGCTTTTTAAAGAAATTTATCATGGGGTATAGAAATTGGCTAAATAATACCTAATTCTGTTATTGATACCATACTACATTATGAACTAGCCCATGCATAAGAGGTAAAATACCAAAGGAATAATACCAAAAAGTAATATGCACAATACTTGAGCCATAACACACTCTGTTATTAAATTCTATTTCAATACCAAATGCATAATCGTTTATTATTCGTTTGGTATTGAAATACCTAAGCATTTTATGTCTCAAGTATTCTGCATATAAGTTTTTGGTATTATTTTTTTGGTATTTTACCTCTTATGCAAGGCTAGTTCATACCAATTTCTTTTATCGAGGTCGTCGCTCCTGCTCGGGTTAAAAAAAAGTCTCTCACGGTATGCTACATATCGTAAATGTGTACAGAGATGATAAGTGAGAGATTTTTTCATTGTTTTCCGGATTAAATCCCTGGTTTACGTCATCTAAGAATGAATCCATTAATTCGAACTAAATAAGCCTTAAATAGCTATTTCCCTCCAGGTGCTCCGTGAAACACTGGAATATGGGCCTCGGATCTACACGCGTAACTAAAGTTCTGTTCTCTTCTAACAATAGTCTGTGCCGTTCTATATTCAAAGAATCATCCGAGAATTCCCTGGATCAAATGTAGAAGGCATGTCCAATTTGATTAAAGAATCGCAAGGAATATTGATGTTTGGACCGCTGGGAGCATGTACCATATCAAAAATACCTATAGATGTTAGTTTATGCGTGGAGGCCTGAAAGCCTAAACTCCAGAGAATTCTTGGAAGCCCTAGAACATGTGATAATAACATATCCAATTTGGGTTGTTGGATTGCTTTAATTATGTATCCTATTTAAAATTGTCCAAAGATCAATGAATTAGGTGAAAAACTAGTAATTTAAGAAAAAAATCTTTTTATGTCATATTCTATTTACGTCCCCCAATAAGTGCCGTAAATAGATGGTTGAGGCGTGTACTGTTTTTTTTTTTCGAAGATAGTGTCCAAATAATGTCTTAAATATATAAATGTATGTTTTCCTGCTAATTATATAACTTGAATCATTGTGCAGTATAGATGCATACTTCAATTAGTTCACCACAAATGATTAGCATACTCATACCAAAAACCTTAATTCGCACAAAAGTGATAATGTTTTCTAGAAAAATCAGGGTTATTCTGAATATTTTATTCTGAGCTTATTCATTTATTTAGTTAACATCTAAACAGATAACACTGAATCAACAATTTGACGCCACAATGCACGGTTCGAGGCCGCATCTCTCCATCCTCGGATACGCCCCACGCTCGCCAAGCCGTTCTGCACCTGGTCTACCCATCTCGCTCGCTGCGCTCCACGCCGTCTCGTACCTGCCGGATCGGAAGCGAACACCATCTTTGCAGGGTTGCTGTCCGGCATTCTTGCAACATGTCCTGCCCATCGTACCCTTCCGGCTTTAGCTACCTTCTGGATACTGGGTTCGCCGTAGAGTTGGGCGAGCTCATGGTTCATTCTTCGCCGCCACACACCGTCTTCTTGTACACCGCCAAAGATGGTCCTAAGCACCCGTCTCTCGAATACTCCGAGTGCTTGCAAGTCCTCCTCGAGCATTGTCCAAGTTTCATGTCCGTAGAGGAATACCGGTCTTATTAACGTCTTGTACATGACACTTTTGGTGCGGTGGCGAATCTTTTTCGACCGCAGTTTCTTCTGGAGCCCGTAGTAGGCCCGACTTCCACAGATGATGCGCCTTCGTATTTCACGACTAACGTTGTTGTCAGCCGTTAGCAAGGATCCGAGGTAGACGAATTCCTCGACCACCTCGAAGGTATCCTCGTCTATCGTAACACTGCTTCCCAGGCGGGCCCTGTCGCGCTCGGTTCCGCCCACAAGCATGTACTTTGTCTTTGACGCATTCACCACCAGTCCAACTTTTGTTGCTTCACGTTTCAGGCGGGTGTACAGTTCTGCCACCTTTGCAAATGTTCGGCCGACAATGTCCATGTCATCCGCGAAACAAATAAATTGACTGGATCTGTTGAAAATCGTACCTCGGCTGTTACACCCGGCTCTCCGCATGACACCTTCTAGCGCAATGTTGAACAACAGGCACGAAAGTCCATCACCTTGTCTTAGTCCCCGGCGCGATTCGAACGAACTGGAGTGTTCGCCCGAAATCTTCACACAGTTTTGCACACCATCCACCGTTGCTTTGATCAGTCTGGTAAGCTTCCCAGGGAAGCTGTTCTCGTCCATACTTTTCCATAGCTCTACGCGGTCTATACTGTCGTATGCCGCCTTGAAATCAACGAACAGATGGTGCGTTGGGACCTGGTATTCACGGCATTTTTGAAGGATTTGCCGTACAGTAAAGATCTGGTCCGTTGTCGAGCGGCCGTCAACGAAGCCGGCTTGATAACTTCCACGAACTCGTTCACTAATGGTGACAGACGACGGAAGATGATCTGGGATATCACTTTGTAGGCGGCATTAAGGATGGTGATCGCTCGAAAGTTCTCGCACTCCAGTTTGTCGCCTTTCTTGTAGATGGGGCATATAACCCTTCCTTCCACTCCTCCGGTAGCTGTTCGGTTTCCCAGATTCTGACTATCAGTTTGTGCAGGCAAGTGGCCATCTTTTCCGGGCCCATCTTGATGAGCTCAGCTCAATACCATCCTTACCTGCTGCTTTATTGATCTTTAGCTGTTGAATGGCATCCTTAACTTCCCTCAAGGTGGGGGCTGGTTGACTTCCATCGTCCGCTGAACTGACGTAGTCATCTCCTCCGCTGCCTTGACTTTCACTGCCTGTACTCTCAGCGCCATTCAGATGTTCCTCGTAGTGCTGCTTCCACCTTTCGATCACCACACGTTCGTCCGTCAAGATGCTCCCATCCTTATCCTGGCACATTTCGGCTCGCGGCACGAAGCCAGTGAGCGCTGAACTTTCCAATAGTCGGTCTAAACTCCTCCTCTTGGCCAACCTGAGCGTTCAAATCTCCTATGATGATTTTGACGTCGTGGCTTGGGCAGTTGTCGTACTCACGTTCCAGCTGCGCGTAGAATGCGTCCTTATCATCATCAGTGCTTCCGGAGTGTGGGCTATGGACGTTGATTATGCTGAAGTTGAAGAACCGGCCTTTGATCCTCAACCTGCACATTCTTTCATTGATCGGCCACCACCCGATCACGCGCCTTTGCATATCGCCCATCACTATGAAAGCTGTTCCCAGCTCGTGTGTATTGCCGCAGCTCTGGTAGATGGTATGATTACCTCTAAACGTTCGCACCATTGATCCCTTTCAACAAACCTCCTGCAGCGCTACGATGCCGAATTAACTGTCCTTGAGCACATCGGCGAGTATGCGTGTGCTCCCGATGAAGTTGAGAGATTTGCAGTTCCACGAACCGAGTTTCCAATCGCTAGTCCCTTTTCGTCGCAGTGGTCTTCGCCGATGGTTCCGGTCCGTACTCTCTTGTTGATTGTTCGTTGCTTATGATTTTTTAAAGGCTGGCTTGCAGGGCCTGACACCAAACCCCCTTAATACAATACAATTAATGACATTTCCAAACATGCATTAAAAGGGAAAAACGCTTCGAAAATTTGTAAAATTCAGACATCATGCACGCGTACAAAAAAGAATGAGATTGAGCAATGACTGCTACGCGCACATAAAATTTAGCGCACGCGAGTCTCACGAAGCTTGTGTACCTCACATTAACATTGGTGAGTCGCATTAAGCCATCTCAATTCGATCAGCTCATCACTGTTTGCCATGGCAAACCTTTGCAAACAACAGCGGAGGTGCGTAAAACAGCTAGCTTGGGCGGGAAATTTTCATTCAATAATATCTTTTAAGTATAATAATAGTTCATTTATCGTCACCTAAGTAACGCTAGTTGTACATTCCTAGCGCATGAGATGAGTCTCATGAGACGTACATTGAGACACGCTCACTCAGTTATATTATGCGCGCTAGCTTCTCTCGTCGCACTGAATCGATGCTACGTGAGCTTTTGTAGCTCATGGCACACTGTCTCATCCATGTATACACGAGAATTAAGAAACTCTGTAAATAAATATCTTGCCTGTGCATATGCACAGCACATGATTCGAAATGGACAAATTGATATAAAATTTGCGAAAAATTCACGTGTCTTGGAGGGACTCGAACCCTCAAACTCTTACTCTATAGATAGGCGTGATAACCCGTACACAACAAGACCACTTAGAGGCCATGGAAAAAAAAAGTTCTACCACGTAAAAAAACTGGGAGTACTATTCAACGGTCATTTCAAATTATATCAAGCAATACAAGTTTCTCTAAATATATATGTATTTATTTATAACAGCAGCTAGCATATTGATGCACCCCTCTATTCCGTTCTTTGATCATTCTAACAGGAGCATTGCAAAGAAACATTCAAAACAACTGTGCTCGTGATTGCGACAACATCGGCATTGAACATTGTAACGCTGTTTTTCACCAAATGAGAAAGAAAAACGAAATTCGATAGATTAAATATTTGAATGCCTGAATTCAACATTCGCAACTATGCTTATCTGTTTGGGCCGCAGTGCAATTCAAAGATTATTAGAAGGTGAGTGAATGATGTAAATTGTTTCAGGAAAAAAATGATTCATATATCGTTGTTCTGATGGTCCTACTTAGAGCGTGTAGGTGAAAAGTAGTCTAATGGCCCATCAAAACAATGCAGTAATTCTTGCCTGCGACACCATCCAATGCCAACCAATTAGCATCAATAAGCATAGTGTCTATCTTCCTCATACTCATCTAGGTGGAGCGTTATCGTTTAGTATCAGCAAGTTATAGAGTATATAGTCGAATATCCACGTTGTTGAAGGTTTCCAGGATATTCCCCAAAATCAATCTACGGAGCAGTTGACGGCAGTGCCTGAGTCGTTCAAACGATCCCTTGTTTCCTTTTATGGGTTGTCGCATTTCATCCTCAAGCAATGAAAATAAATCCTTATCGAACAACGAGATGCCGAACAGGACAACCGACGAACAACCCACGGTCGATTACAAAGCTCGTTTAGAGCGAAAACAGTGCCTGGTAAGTTCTGTGCCACTATGTACATGCTGATGTAGTACCGATATCGATTTTCGTTTGACACACTTTTTGCTTCTTTGTTGCAAACTTTGCTCGCACAGGCGAAGGAGACACCGGAACCAATCTATGATCTGGCAGACTGCAATCTGAAAGATGTGCCATCGGGGGTGTTTATCATGTGTAAGGTGCTGCGGAAGGAAATACTCTCGCTCGTTAACAACAAACTGACGTCAGTCAGCGGCGGTGGAGCATTAGGAGATTTGCATCTGTTGGTGACGCTGAATTTGTCGAACAATCGGTTTAAGAAACTGCCGGACGAAATCTACAGGTTGGAAAATCTCAGGGTGAGTAATATGTATGAAGTGAAATATTATGTGCAAAGATCATAAAAAATTATCGAAAGTGTTTTGTTCAGCTGTCGTACATTTGAGCATTGATCGTAGTGTTTCAGTCAGTTTAAATGAAATAGTTTATGAAGTAGCAAAGTTGGAAATCAAATTGAAATGAAAGTTGCTACCGAGATGTCAATTATTTTGATTACTCCAGTTGTTCTCATTTTGTATGGATTAACGGTTAACACAACAGAATTTAGAGCATATTTTCCCACTATGGCATCAAACTGAAAACAAGTTTTGCTGTCAATGAAATCGATATGATTACAAAATCGATTGATATCAAAATAATTATTCGGTTAGATCATTCTTATTAGCATTAATAACAAAATATCAACAGCATATTTTGTTTGCAGGTTGCTTTTAATCTACATAAATTATAGGTAGCTCATTGATAACTCATTTTCATAATAGTTATGAGGAATGCATAGTTATGAGGAATGCACATTGAAACATGTTTTGATATCAGTTTTTATTAAATAACAATAATAATTGAAATCATATTTTGTTTTCAATGTTATCTCAACAGCAGAGCTCGGTATCAATTTTCTATCATTTTATTAACCGACTTTGCTCGGGCATTGCATGAGAATGTATCTTGTATGGTAAGTACAATGGATACACTATATGTCCAGGGTGCCGAGAATGATTCCCACCCAAAAACATCCTAGATTGGGCCGAGAATCAAACTCACTTACTTGATTGGCAATCTGGCTGGCAGAAGATGTTAAATTTAGATATCACCTGACGGGTTTCTCCAAAACTTCATCATATTGTGAATTTCCAATAATTGCGACATGTCTGGATAAATGAGCTTGAGCTTGAGCTTGATTGACTGCTCGTAGTTGCTACTCCATTATGACCAGATCAGCTGTTCTTGCACAGGGAACCAACAGATGTTTGCTTGGGACTAGCACACATCTTCAATGTACAAGTACTGGTGATCTCATTTGTTAGGTCATACTGGCGCCTGCCACGTCAGAATGCAAGTCAATGTTGGGAAGGGGGAGGAAATGATGATGCAATCACTCGCCCACTGCAAGCCGAATATACCTCTGCACTTGCCACGAGTTCATGCGGAATTTGTTGGAATTTTGGGTTAGGTTGGAGAGGCAGAGGTCCGTCTTGGTTAACGAGCTGCCAATGTGATAGATAGGAGAAGGTAACTGATGGAATTTCTAATTGGATGTAGGAAACGAGCTCTATAGTTCATTTCCAATTCTAGCAGATTACTGATAGAATACTCAAGTTGAAGGTATAGGAATAGTAATGGAAACGGTATGGAAGTCCATTTCCAGTTCTAGCGATTGCTAGAACATGAGAGATAAAGAGAAAGATACAAAGTAGGAGAATGGAACGGACCTGGGATTGAACCCACGACCTCCTGCGTATGAGGCAGAAGCAGTAGCCATATGACTACCAAGCCCGCTATTTGCGACATGTCTGGATAAATTTAGATAAATTAAATGGTTGTAAAATAAGGTGTTTGAAAATTTGTATCAGCTAATTTTCACTCCCAGCAATATTCGGTTATTACACAATAGGACCCAGGTAGAAGCAAACTGGCAAAGGAATAACATCTTTTACTATTAATATAGGGGTAACGGTTCAAACCTTGGCCCATTATGCTATGGATGATCACATTTATCGTTATAAATCTTCATATATTGCATTTCCAACCAGAATTATTCCACCAGCTGGCTTGCTTACTTTCGGTTTTGACGTCAAATAGCAAAAAACGACGATGAGTGTCCGCAATATCTCATTTAAACCAGCGAAAGTCTCGAGAGAAATGGAAAAAAAGGTCGGCATCCTTGTCCCTATCAGGTGGATCATTTTTCAGCCCACTGGGACGAGTGATTGTTGATTTCGAACATACGAAAAATAAAGATGGGTTCCTGTTTATAGTAACAGTCATTTTGCTTGTGTTGAAAGGCAGCATGCAAACAAATAGAGAAAATCAAATCATCTTATTGAGCGTGAATTCTAATTGGTTGCATGTAAAATACTACCACACTGATTGTGAGAGTGCGTTTTAGATTCCCCCAATAGTACGCTTACCAAGGACATGCTAACGAAACTACTATTATATGAATCATTTATTTCCCAAGTATTTACCATATTTGCAAGTGAAGAAGTTTAGAAAAATGAAAACTGTTTTAAAAACTGCAATTGCAATAGGCTACATGTTCTAGCCCTCAAGTTGTGCCTTCAAACAAATTGCACACACTCTGAGAAATCTTCACGTCATATTTACCTGCAAACAAATGTGGTTCTCATCCACCATACTTTTCACGTAAGAGTGACCTGAATGGCATGTAACCTGAACAAAATTTTACCTCGTTGAGTTACGTGATTTATCAGGTGAATCTGACTGGATTTTCCAGTACTAATGACGTGAAGTTTGAAAGTAGTTACGTGTTTGCTCAGGTGAACTTTACGTGATTTCTACGTACTGGTTACGTGAAATTTCAGTAAAAGCTATATGACATCAGGTAACCACTACATGGTTTGAAATATATTGCAAAATTGTTTTTTAATGAATGCAAAATAAGCTACACTGCGTCAAGGAGATTTAAGACACCCCATAAATTCATCAATTACCTCATACAATTCTAGTATAACGATATATTTTTCAATCCAGTTTCACGTAAAAAGCATTCACAAATAATTTTTTGGCAACACTTGCAAACATACTCAGTCTAAACCACCCAGTCAATATAAACAACATTTTCGAGTGTCAAATACTTATAAGACACCTTGTAGATCGGTCAAGTTTAGTGTGTTCTCGAAGTTTTGGAGCGTTTTTTTAGAACCATGCCGAAAGGAAAGTATCTTTCACAAGAAGAAAAATACACAATACTCGCTTATCGAAAGAAAAACATGAGCATTAAGCAAATATCAAAAGATATTGGTAGATCACGATGCGTTGTTCGAAATTTTCTGCAAGACCCGGAAAACTACGGCAAAAATTATCCGAAGACTATCAAACAGAAGCTAACAACTCGAGACAAGAGAAAAATTGTCAATACGGCGTCTAACTCCACGAAATCACTCCGTCAAATCAAGGCCGAACTCGATTTGAATGTTTCTCGAGAAACAATTCGACAAGTATTGGTGAAAAATCCGAACATATGCCGTCAAAAAATGATGCGAGTGCCTTGCCTGAAACCGGAACATAAAGTGGCCCGACTGGAATTCGCCAAAGCTTACATGAACCGGGACTGGAACTTGGTAATTTCTTCAAAATTTAAAAGATTCATGATGGTTGTTATTTGCGTTCATTACCTAATACTCAACCTAATACATATTTTTTTTTATTCACGTAGGTTATCTTCAGTGATGAGAAAAAGTTTAATCTCGATGGCCCAGATGGATTTAATTCATATTGGCGCGATTCACGAAAGGATGAGATTCATTTTTCCACACGGAACTTCGGAGGAGGAAGTTGTATGGTGTGGGGTGCTTTCTGCTCCCGTGGAAAGCTGGATTTAGCGTTCACTTCCAGTAAAATGAACAGCAAGGATTATATCAGTGTCCTTCAAGCGAATCTTCTGCCTTTCAAACGGCGTTATTCGCGATCTAAGCTGATTTTTCAGCAAGACAATGCATCGATCCACAAGAGCACCGAGACGATGAAGTGGTTGAAGGAGAAAAAATCGATGTTCTTCCATGGCCAGCCCGTTCACCCGACTGCAATCCAATAGAAAATTTATGGGGAATTCTAGTACGTCGAGTATATGCCAATAATAAACGTTACTCTTCTGTGGCAGAGCTCAGGACTGCCATTGAAGAAGCTTGGCATTCCGTTGAGCCGCAAATCACCAAAAATTTAATTAACAGTATGCCAAACAGAGTTTTCGCAGTTATTAATAATAATGGAGGCCCAATCAAGTATTGAAGAATCGCTGCAACACTGCCTGTCTCAAATATGGATGATTTTGAAATAGATCGGCGGGCGTGTCTTAAATCTTTTTGACAAGTCAAAAAACAATTTTTGCTATAGTTGCCCACTTGTATATCAAACTTGAACTTTTTCTCAAAAATACTTTGTTATAAAATGAAATGAATGAGTTTTAATTGAATTTGAAAGAAACTTTTATAAATTTCCAGCATAATTAAAAAAATAAAGGGGTGTCTTAAATCTTCTTGACGCAGTGTAGTGACTGCCTGCAGCTGTAAACAGGAGACTTCTTCGCATTGTTGATGCACTTGATGCGTTGAACTGCATTTGATGCAGAATGATGTTTTTTTCATTAGACAGAAAATACTGTCATTCGGCCATTGCGCTTCGGGAAAACACTGTTGGAGAACAAATCAGTTGCTGAAAAATGTCGAATAAAATTTATTAGATTTGTAGAAAAAGATGAAACTAGTTTCTTTCTCAAAAATTGCTGCTATTTCCGCTGTTAAATCAAGCAAAAAAGTAGTTCAGTCTTGGCAGTTGAAATCTGGAATAGAAATTTTCTACTAACGCTACCGAAAACGGTAGTTATAGGCTTCATGTAACTTCATCTTCTTCCATATTACTTTCTACGAATCTTATGAATTTTATCCGACTTCCGCTGATTTTTTTCCAAGGAGGGAACCTGCAGGTTCGGAAAATCCCCGCCTAGTTGCACATGAAATATCGCTTACCTTTGCAAATCCTATAATTATGTTTAGGTTATGTGTCTTTTATTCTTACGTGAGTATCAAGTCACTCTCACGTGAAAAGTATGGTGGATGAGAACCATATTTGTTTTCAGGTAAATCTGACGTGAAGATTGTTTACAATGCTAGTTTTCCGCAAATACCGAAGCTGCAATCACACTAACACAATTTCACTTTAATTGTTTACGAGTACATACAAACATATTCACCAAGATTTTTAGTAAAAGTTACGTGAATTTCAGGTTAACATTACTAACATCACGTAACAATCGTCGTTTATTCAAGACAGATCAGTTACGTGATTTTTCACGTGAATATGACGTGATGATTATTTAGAGTGTACGTTAACTATTGGCTGCCGCATAATTTTGAGATTTACTGCTAGTGGAAACCATGGCAGTTGTGTTGCTCTCGCTCTCGCGATACTCTCAAATAAACTTTTTTCCAAAACGTAAACAATGCTTCAGGTGGGGATGATGCAAAACGCAAAGCCAATTATAAAACTTATTCTTGGCAATTCCTTGCTTTGTACTGTGCATAAACAGTTATAACTGTGCCAACTACCTGATATTATTACACAATTATTCATAAATACAATTATTGGATGCTTTTTAACTCTGCCTGCATTGAAGTTTCATGATTGGTACGTGTGTTTGATTCCACTCCTCTCTATATCGATCAGCTGTTGTGAATCCTCTCAAAACTCTCACGTGTTTCAACTTCCCGAGTTGAAAGGATACTTTTTCGGTATCATTTTACAGATCAAAATACTTTTTGCAAGCAATAATAGATCTAAATTATGATGAAGGTATTTGTCAAGTAATTTGACTTCAAATTATTCACATGAAATGATGTTGAAAGTTTATCTAATGAAACATACGATCCATCGTATCTTTCCATTAAAATGAGAAAATATTTGTGGGATTCGTGCGAAAGATGATAAAATTAAATATTCATACACTAATAATTACTGAATCATTTATTCATTTCCACTAGCTCCAACTCGAGCGCGGCTGATTGTTATTTGTACGGAGTGCAAGTTTTCACGCCTTTTGTACTCACGATTCAGCCTGAAAGAACAGGAATTGAGGGATATCAAACGTTTTTTTGAAAAAAATTACTACGTTTGTGGTAGTTAGCTTGAAGAATATACTGGCCTCCTCAAAACCTCAAAATTAAAATCGCCTTTATTATTATCAATGTTCTTCTTTAAAGGCCTACGGAAACTTGTTAAAATGTCTTTCAAGTAACCCGAGTGTTATACATAACAAAGTCAATCTGCACTGACAAAAATCCAATCATATCCATTATGTGTGGCACACATAAATTTTGACTACAGCATCTCCAACATACAGGCTGTGTGAATTCGCATAGCATATATGTGGACATACACATAACCGTTATTAACTAATAACCTTTATGTGGATTCTCCTATAGCGGGTGGTTTATGGTTATTTGTAAATTTCTTTAGATTTTTGCCAATAAAAATGTGTGGATTTTTATTATTGTGTGTGCCAAATGCCACTCACCGAGGTCCGATGTAGTTGTCAAAACGCCAAGTGTACGATCTGTTAAGAAATAATAAGTATCTTGAATGAAGATACTGTTTTGTTACTACTTTTAAAATATTTTTTGATTAATTACTAAAGGTGACAAAAGAAAAATTTGAAATTTGTTCCGGTTTCATTCACTTATTTTGCCTTTCCAAGGTATAAATTGATTGATATTTGTGAAACAAATTAAACAAATGAAAATACTTTTATAATTTTTTTTTTCGATTTTGTCACATTTCCTATTTTATCACTCCAAAATTCACCAAATCGGGATATTGATAAAATTTTCCATGAACTTTAAACGCTTTTAAAGAAGGGGTCATCTATTGAAAAATGATCAGTTTTATTGCATGTCTTTATTTCTTTTGTTATTTTCATACTGCTAACCGTTTTTAATTAAATTGCTCCCAGAATTTTTGAGAAGAGTTTTGAAAAAAAAAAATCTGTGGGCTTCCCAGTGCATTTTTTTTTCAAATGTCATCCTTCGTCATCCAAATGTCATTCCATTCTTCTACAGCATGCAACCTTTATTCGCCAATAGGTGAGAGATTTTTTCATTATCTTTTGAATTCAATACCTGTAAGTGAGAGATTTTCATTCTTTTTTGGTTTTTCGGTCGAATTATAAGTACTCCATCTGCAACAAGTACCACGTCCCCTGTTAGTCATTGAGGAAATCGTATAAGAGAGTACGAATCTTCGATGCCAACCCAGTTCATAAACTCATTCAAGCTCATAATTGCAGGGGGTTAGAAGCAGAGAGTGTAAGTGACAATTTTGTCAAAATTGAGCTGACTACAGCAAAAAATACTTTGGTTCTAGAGCTTTGCGGCAATATGTTGATATAGTTTGAACGTTGTTTATTTAAAAATGTGAAAATTCACAGAAAATTAATATTTTTTAAATTTCCATACAATTAGGGTAATTCGCCAAATGTTGAACGGATAATTTCTTCGCCTATTGTTGGACGCACGTGCATTTCTTCTTCTTCTTCTTCTTCTTGTTGGCAATACATCCCCACACTGGGACAGAGCCGCCTCGAAGCTTAGTGTTCATTAAGCACTACCACGGTTATTAACTGCGAGATTTCTAAGCCAATTTACCATTTCTGCATTCGTATATCATGAGGCTAACACGATGATACTTTTATGCCCAGATAAGTCGAGACAATTTCCAATCCGAAAATTGCCTAGACCGGCACCGGGAATCAAACCCAGCCACCCTCAGCATGGTCTTGCTTTGTAGCCGCGCGGCTAAGGAGGGCCCCCGTGCATTTCTTATGGGAGTTCAACAATAGGCGACAAAATTAGCCGTTCAACATTTGACAGTTTCCCCTATTTATGAAGAAATCCCTATTCTAAATTAAACTTATGACAAAACTTCAATTTGATATGTGGAAAATTAGATGTCCTTCAAATTAGGTATCTCCTTTTTAATCGTAATCAATTCCCGCTTACTATCAACAGGAATTTTTCGCATCGAACAACAACTTGGAGAAACTACCAGTAACAATCAACCGACTAAAGAAACTGGAACTGCTCGATGTATCCGTGAACAATCTGACCACCCTCGAACAGGTATCGTTCATGCCTGTACTTAGGATACTCAACATTTGCGGTAATGTTCGTCTAGACAAACTGCCTAATCAACTGGCAACATGTGATAATCTAGTAGATATAGTTCTTGACCCAAGTACCGTTTCGGATCCTCCGGCCGACGTAGTTGCCGGTGGTACCCATGCAATCATAAAATATCTCTCGACCGGAGAAATTATTCATCAGCCCCCAGCATCAAAGGACGAAAACGATCCATACTCTCGCAACAAAAACAGCACAATCAACTTCATTGCCAGCGAACGGGACGAGTTGCGCCAAGCGGAATTGGCTCGTGAGAAGCACGAAAAGGAAAGAAAATTGTTGGAAAGTGAACGAATGGCATACGAAAAGGATTACCTTGCTGAAAGCAAATTGCATGAAAAGCAACAGCGCAAGAAACATGAGTTACTGCAACAACTGCTTCAGCAACAGAATCAAAACGATAATAAAGTGAATAGACTACAAGAGGAAAAGCAATCTGAAAGGCAACGATTAATCAATGACATTCTTAAAGGTAAGTTGTTTTAATTTTAGCCAAATAGATCACTATACCGTCAATTTATTTCTCAGATGAACAACACTCCAGTGAATTAGTAAACAATCTTCTAACTCTGAAGAACGGTCCCGACCCTGTGTTCCTCGAACGAGAAAAGGAAGATCAAGAGCGTCTGATCGAACAGTTACGCATCCAACGGAATGATTTTCGTAAGCAGGAAATTCTGACGGCTATGACCGATCTGCTTGAGAACGAAATCAATGTCATTCAGAATTTTCACAATCAACGTGACCAATCATCCCGCAATATTCTGGAGCGGGAATACGAGACCAATAACCTGCTTAATAATGTCTTCTTGAACTACGATCGAAACCGGCAGGACATTATCGACCAAGTAAACTGTGATGAAGAAATACAGAAATCAGCTGTAGCCGCTTTGATTGCTAAAAACGATTCGCGCACGTGGGGTCTAGTGGAACAGGTGAGAATAGTTGAATCGCAACTAGCAACCCTGACTACTTATGAGATCGAACGAAAGAAATCCAACCAGGATGACCAAATCGTAAGTATCTTATAGGAGAGATGGACTCAACTGTGCCGAACTAATAAAAATCAATTTTACAGAATAATCTAGCAGAGCAAAGGATGAACTTAACGTACGTACTGATGGATTTGCTCAAACAACAGGACCAAAGAAAGCAACAGGTTAGTCTTGATATTCCAATGCATTTCTGGCTTCCGACCATGCAAGTCTATATCTGGACATCTTTTCAGCTTCTTGATACGCTCAAAATAATCGAACGGCAAAAGGAAGGCGAACAAACCGACTTCTGGCTAATGCAATACCAAAAACTTCTGGATCACCAACCTTCGGAGATTACTAATGATACAGCTTCGGTTGATCCCATTCTCGGCTATCAATTTCTGGAAAACGGAGTCGTTCACTGTTTACCGTTCCTGTCTAAGATCTGGCAAAATAAAGACAAGGAACTGGCCAGCATAGGCGAGCAGGACCTAATAGAGGCTGGCGTTATGAATGCCACGGATCGTGCTGCCATTTTAGCATCAATCAGCAATTATTATGATTACCTAAACCGTACGATAGAATATCCCGAGGCTGAACTTAGCCCACCAACAACGACACCCACTGCACCTGATGAAGAGGTTGAACTTGAACCGGAAGCTACTAGCTCTTCACCGGAAGACCAATCAGCGGCAGGTGGGGCGGTACAGTTCTCGGAATGTGTTGTATGCCTGGAGGAAATGGTAAAATAAATTGAGGGTAAATTTTGTAGCAATACTGATAAAATTGAATATTTCAGGTACAAGTAATATTCCTTCCATGTGGCCATATGTGCTGTTGTGCCAGGTGCCACGACAACATACACGACTGTCCGCTGTGCCGAGCGTACATTGAAAGAAAGATTAAAGTTATACAGCCATAGACAGGCATCACGGATCGTAAAAGGTATAAGAAGTTTAATAATTGTTTTTGTAAAATACTTATATCAAATTGGTTTCAGAATTCAGCAATAAACAAACATAAAACAAACTAGATATCAGCGCTTGGAAATAAGTTAAATCAAATCTACAGCTAGTGGTGTTTGACGCAACAACACACAATCGTATCATACAAATATTCATTCCCAGCGTGAGCAATTTTTCCCATATCTTTAATAAATACTAGTCAAATTTTGTCGCACGTTTCGTATTAAAAACTACATTTCAAACTTTTTGTCAGTGTTGATATCGTTAAGTGACATTTGTCGATTTAAAATCAAAAAAACACTGTTAGAGCAAATAATCATTTTATTAAACTGATTATAAAAGAAGCTCAGTTGGTTACTGTTAAACCAAAAAATCTGTTGAAAGTTAGCTTTAAACTCTTTTTAGTGTATCACAGCTCTGATCAAGATTTAGAGAAACTTTATTCGGTATACTCACAACAAAGACAGAGTGCGCATGAGAAGGAATTAACCACAATTATACATTTTATATAGTGCCTTTTCCTGAGAAAAGGAAATTCGATGCAAGGCATGATACACTGGCATTGCATAGCGAGAAGGATATTCTTAGCAAATCTGTAGCAATACTATTCAAAAAAACACATCATTAAATTGTGAAACTCCTCCCAAAAAAAGTCATTATAGGTTTAAAAGGATAACCTTTTTATTGGAAAGCCAAATAACTTCTGTTGTTGAAGCCTAATAAATAATAACATTCTTACACTCACGCTTCCATATTTTCAATATAGATACAAGCTATCTACATTTATTCATTTTACATAAAATATCTACCTACCTATTATAGATACCTTAATATTATAGGTACTGGAGATACTTTTTTCACATATCCTTATTCTTTGCGTAGGCTTTTTTATTAATTATGTTGTATCAACAATTATTCTATCAGCATTTTATGAATACAATATAAAATATTTTTACCAACAATTTCAATATGAACTGATGAAAGAAATTCCTGTTTATCACGGGGAATCACAAAAGGTATGTATTGAAGCTTGGAAGGCAGACCTCGTTACACATGTATCAAAAGCCGGGGTATATCATAACGAATAATTGCAAAGGCGGAATTTCGAAAAGCAAAACTGTAGCAATTCTTTCTTTAAAGCGAACAACTTGCATGACTGTAACTTATTGCAATTAAACACTAGACACTACCTTAGCACAAAACAACTCGGATCAGGTTTCACGTGGCGTAAACAAAGGAATTCTCCAAGAAAGTCCACTAATTACGTAACGCAAAATTTGGTCGTTTCATAACCCCCCCCCCCATATCTTACAGTTTTTGTAGAAATCCTCCAAAAATTGCATGGATTGTCATACATCTCGCATCTTGGTGTTGGGTCGTTTCACAAATATTGAAACAGCGTTTATAATTACTTAAACATCTAATATCTTACATAATAGTTTCCTTACTTCTACTGAAACAATCCAACTTAAAAACTTACCCATCAAAAACAAAGCAATGAAAATGAATTTGTTTTTTTTTTCTTATTTTTGTGATTTTTTTCACCATTAAGCACGCTTGTTAGCAAAAAGAAAAGACGAGATTGGTTCTGTATTTCTTTGTTTTGCGATGAGATGAATATATGTTCAGTGAAATGAAAAATGGAACAGTTCCCCTACTTGTCGGGAAGATTTCTCCAATTTACCCAAACAAATGCATGAAGAAACGCATCATTTTGTGCGCACAACATTCTGGGTCTAAGCTTGGACGCGGTGTTATGACTACAAGTGAATCATGCTCTCAACTGTGCTCAAGTAAAATGCAGAGATCTCAAGACTGCACAAGAAACCGTCATTCTGCATAACGAAAAACATTATGTTGAGATGGTCATTGAAAAGTATAAAGTAAAACTAAGTATGGATGATGGTGGAATTGAAGTCAAGATCCATGATCTATCAGAAAATGCTACCTCTGATCAAATTGTGGAATTCCTCCAACACTATGATGATGTAATCTCCATCAGAGAGAACGACCTAAGTGCAAGATTACAACGAGCACGGGAAGAGCGTTCGACATCTGCAGATATCGCAGGAAGTATTTCAATCGACTTACCATCACAAGGGAACGCTGGAGCAAATGTATGCGAAGCTGTAAAGCCTGAATTTTGTGAAGCACATATGCTGAGAATGGTTATTGGGCCATGCGAAGTCACGTTCTTACCGAAGATAACATTAGAGAATTCGGAACCGTGGTGTGTGTTACTGGTTTCGACAGAGAAGGAATTTCAACAGCTGGATCGAATGAACATGACCATCATGATCGTGCCTTTTGTAGTTGCTACTCCGTGATTGACCGGACAATCGCAATTGCACACGGAATCAATGGATGGAAGAATGGGATGTACTTTCCAACCTCAATGTCCGAGAGCTCTAGTATTTTAAATGGTCGATAACGGCGCTGGCCATGTCCTCACGGTCCATCGGGGATGGGAAGGAATGATGCTCACTCGTCCACTGCAAGCCGAGAACATCTCTGCACTCGTCACGACACGCAGCAAAGCAGGAATAATAAAAAATTACAATTGACCTTTCCCGTTAAAAATTGTATCTCGTTTAATTGTCTCAGTCGATTCTTTGGCTTATTTAAGGTGACTCGGGGAGGCACTAAACACCGTGTTATTTTTCCTATCTTTCGTCTCTTTCTAGCATTATCACCTCGCAACTTTGGAGCGGCGTATTTCGGTTTTCAGTTGATTGATGTAACTGTAAATGTATCAGCATGTAGATTGCGAGTAAGCACGCGCCGGTGATACTTTTTCAAAATCATATTTGTTGTAGAAAAAAAGTTAAGCATTCAATGATGAAAATGATGACGAGTTGATGATTGTTAGTGCTTCCCGTGTCACCTTAAGGTCAACTTTCCCAAAGGCCTGAAAAATTCACCCGATGTTCGTTCAAAATCCGAGTACATTTCCGATTTTTGTTTTAAATTCTAAAAATACTTGGAGGCGTCAAAAAATATGGGTTCTTTGGGAAAGTTGACCTTAAATAAGCCAAAGAATTGAGCGAATACAAATTTTTGACGGGAAAGGTCGATTGAACGTGTGAGCATTTGTTTTTGTACTTCGACAAATTTGCACGGTAATCTATTCTTCGGTGAGAGAAGAAAAAATAAAATGTCAAAGTTAAATCTCCTGTGAACATATGTTTTAACATGATTCTTACACCTAATTGAGAAGCATTTTGATTTAAGTGCAGGGTCAGGCAATGAAAGTATGAGTGACGCGGGCGAGCATTGATCTAATTCAATCATAGCACCCTATGCCAGTGAGTGAACAGCCTTGCTCAGATGAATACATTAGCATTAGCATTGAACATTTCGCACAAATTCTCAGGTGGTACAAACCTGGACTATTGTATGAGAGAAGCATCACTTTCATCCGTTACCACAGATATTGATTTATATTGGAGGTTTTGGATTTGTTGGAAGGTTATATCAGTAGCAATCATTTTGGTAGAACGTGAAACACAGAAAGAACTAAGATAGAATTACAAAGTATGAAAGGGACGAGCCTGGAATTGAAACCACGACCTCCTGCTTATAAGGCAGAAGCGATAGCCACTAGACAACTGAGCTCGTCAGCCTTGCTCAGATGAATACAAAACACGAATCTGAGCGATCGTTGCTGCGTAAACAGAATTCGCCAAGCTAAACTTGGTATGCTATCCATGGAAGCTACGACTTCAGCATTCGTTTCACGCTTGCTCTACTGGAATACAACTTAAACATCAAAACCCATAAATTGTTCTGCTTTTTTCACTCTGCTTTCAAGTTGCTGGAATGGAGGAGAGAGAGTATCAAAGCCTCCCATGCGGTGTATTAGAGTTCCATAATCATAGCGGACTTAATTCAAGACAAAATTTTCAAAACGACTTATCTGCTTTTGTAAACAAAGATTCAAACAACGATTTGACGAATCTGATAGCTCTCCCACTCAAACTAACACCATCAACAGGTAGCGGAATCCTTCACCTACCTATTGATGGTGTTGGTTTGCGTAGCAGAGATATCAGATTCGTTAAATCGTCATTTGAATCTTTGTTTACAAAAGCAGATAAGTCGTTTTGAAAATTTTGTCTTGAATTTTCCTAATGTCCAAAAAGATTTTTCTAACAGCGTGTGGTACAGGTGGTAACAGGTTACAAAAGGTTATTAAGTCATTTGCTTCGCTCAGTTGTTTCCCATTGGTGAGCGGTGAAGATCTTTAAACTTTGAATCAACGAACGCCAAATTTCAACGAGCTATAGCAATAGCTTCATCTATTAGGCATCAGTAGAGCATCAAGTTGGCATGAATTTAGCCGATTTTTACTCATGATCTGATTTTTTTCAATGCCGCTGCAGGGTACATGAAACTAACAAAATACTTACATGCCACATAGCATATAATTGAACAGAAGTAAACGGAACAACTAAAAAAAAATAAATAAAATGCTGCTTTATAGAATGAATTACCTTCTTATTTTATACCGTATAATGTTCTATTGCACTGTCATTATATAATAAATCAATAAGGTTTTTAATTGATTGAGTTTAACAAAGTTTCAAAGTGCATCAAATTAGGAACAACTTTGCGTCAAATAAGGAACATATCTAAGACGAGTTAAGTAACCTCCATTTAATTCCACCAATTATTTCGATATCTTTGCAGATACGTATTTCGACCACAACTGTGTGGTCGTCTTCAGTGTCTTGTACTTAATGTATTAAATGGAGGTTACTTAACTCGTCTTAGACGGTTGAATACATTCCACTAAAAAGAGCCTAAAATATTTTTTTTCTAAGGAACATGGTAAAATTAGTGCGTCAAGTTGGGCACTTCAAGTACTAGATAAAAACAAGTTAAGAAACTATAAACTTATATTTCAAAGTTCCATTATTTGTACACATTCGTCCATTTTGTTATTATTTTTTAAATATTAAATCTTTTCAAAAAAATTTCAACTGCGTCAAATATGGTGCCTTTACGGTATTTGTATGTGAACCAAAACACCCACATGCAAAATTACTGCATAAAATTGGCCAAACAGCTAATCCTCATCGTAATACATGTAGCCTAGTAACGGAGACTCAGAAACACAAATTCTCAGAATAGCCTAGAGTTGCTGATCTGTGGGACTACCTACTTACGTTTATGTAGGATCGTAGTAATCATGCAACTGTCCTCGCTACTCCTCTACAGTTTAAAAATTAGTCGCTGTTTAAACATAAATGTAGGTGTTTTGATTTCTGGTGTTAAAGGATGTCGAAAAGATGATGGTGATGATGATGATGATGATACTTATGTTCTACAAAGTAGTAGCGCAGCTTATTTCAATCAATTTTGCTAAAAAAAACTTTTTCTGTATCTCTTAAATTGGCTGATTTAGAGCAATTTTACCTAATTGGATTAAGGTGTACCTAAAAAAACAGTATTTTTTATATACTTTTTTTTGTTTCAGGTTTCTCGAAAAAGTCGTCTTCAGTAGTAGTCTTTTAGAGCTTAAAAAATTGCAACTTTTGATGGGTAAATATGCTCAATATCTTTTTCCAATCAAAAGTTATAATCGTTTTTCTGTCAAAATTACATTTTTTTCATAAGTTGATATCTCCGGTTAGGGCAGACCAAAAAAATATGTTTACACGGTATTGTCGAGTTATATCAGTTTATTTAAAAAAACATGATTTTAGTAAAATTGGTAAAACTTGAGATAAAAAATTAACATATCCCCAATTTTTTGACATAATAAAGAATAATGAATTTCTCTTTGAAATGCCGTGTAAATATATTTTTTGGTTTTCCCTAACTGGAAGTATCAACTTGTGAAATAAATGTAATTTTTACAGAAAAACGATTATAACTTTTGAACGGGAAAAGATATCGAGCATATTTACCCATCAAAAGTTGCATTTTTTTGAGCTCTAAAAGTCACCTGAAGACAACTTTTTCGAGAAGTCTAAAACAAAAAAAAAATAGATTAAAAATACTGTTTTTTCAGGTACACCTTAATCCAATTAGGTAAAATCAGCCAACTTAAGAGCTACAGAAAAAGTTTTTTTTAGCAAAATTGATTGAAATAAGCTGCGCTACAACTTTGTAGAACATAACACGTCAATATTCCGAGAAATGAAAAAATATCTCCTATTTTTTTATAGAATGGGCCCTCCTATTTTTTGGTACCACCATAATGATGGCCTTACTATTTCGAATAATTTTGTAGAACAACGGTTTTTCCTAAAAAATGTAGTTTTGGCGTAAAATGCATCTTGGACCATAGTGCAGTGTGTTTTGAGAATGCTTCGGTTTTGAGCCAATGTCTTGAAAAGCACAGAAATCAGAAAGGGTTTGATAAAATGAAATGTTTGAGTACTTGATTTGTTTTCCATCTCCGTTGGATATTAAGGGCGCTTTTGATTCAGTTTCCATAGAAGTACTGACAGATAATCTACGCAGTAGTGGATTACCCGATATTTTAAATAATTTCTTGTACAATTTGTTGTCAGTAAAACATATGAACTTTACTCTCGGCACTCTGACAACTTCCAGAAATAACTACATGGGCCTTCCCCAAGGATCATGTTTAAGTCCCTTGCTTTATAATTTTTATGTTAAAGATATTGACAATTGTTTGGAAGGACAATGCACACTCAGACAACTTGCAGATGACGCCGTGACCTCTCTAAGAGGTCCATGTGCAAATGCCATGCAAGGACCATTGCAAAGTACCCTAGATAATCTGACTGTTTGGGCTAGACATTTAGGGATCGAGTTTTCACCGCAAAAAACTCAATTGGTTGTGTTTACTAGAAAGCGGAATCCAGCTCAACTGAAACTAAAGCTGTTGAATGATGACATCAACCAATCTTTATCTTCTAAATACCTTGGGGTCTGGTTTGATTCCAAGTGTACCTGGAAAACCCATATTGATTATTTGATAGATAAATGCCGGAAAAGGATACATTTTCTACGTTCTATATCCGGAACGCGGTGGGGTGCTCACCCGGAAGACCTCATCAAACTCTATAGAACGACTATTCTCTCTGTTTTAGAGTTCGGCTCTTTTTGCTTCTTCTCAGCAGCTGATTGCCACCTAATTAAATTGGAACGAATTCAATATCGTTGTTTGCGTATTGCTCTTGGCTGTATGCATTCAACGCATAACATGAGCCTGGAGGTGCTTGCTAGAGTCACTCCTTAAAAGCACCGTTACTGGGAACTCTTACTTAGAATACTGATCAAATGTGGGACAAGTAACACCTTTGTCTTAGAAAATTTCGATAATATGCTTGAACTGATTCGTCAATCAAGATTCCTGAGGGTCTACCTCAACTACATATCGTCAGATCTTTGTCTTCCATGTTATAATCCACCTCGAGTTAACTTCATCAACGACAGTTCCTCCATTGAATACGATCTGTCCATGAAATATGCAATTCAAGGAATAGGTACCAGATCATCTTCGAAATCTTTCCATTCCCCCTATTTTTTTCTGAAAAATATGAATATGTCAATTGCAACAACAGATATTTCACTGATGGTTCTCGCATCAACGGATCCACTGGCTTCGGTGTCTCCAATGTAAATTCAACCACCTTCCGAAAACTTCAGGAACCGTGTTCGGTTTTCGTTGCTGAGCTGGCAGCAATTAACTTCGCTTTGGGGATTATTTCCGATCAGCCCGTAGACCATTATTTCATCTTCTCGGATAGTCTTAGTTCTATCGAGGCAATCCGGTTGATGAACCTGTTAAGCACGCATCTTACTTTCTTACAACTGTAAGAGAGCAGATGCGTGATTTGGTCGAAAGATCATTCAAGATTACCTTTGTATGGGTCCCATCCCATTGCCTAATCTATGGCAATGAGAAGGCGGACTTGCTAGCAAAGGTGAGCGCACAGGAAGGTGAAGTTTATGATAGACAAATCTCGAACAACGAGTTTTCTATAGTTCCTAAAGTTTCTGCTCGACCGTGGTTTAGAGGTGAGGACTTGAGTCGAGGCTTCATTCGCGTGATGTCGAGGCTTATGTCCAATCACTATTCACTAAACGCACATCTCTACAGAATAAACCTTGTCGATAGCAACTTATGTAGGTGCGGAGCCGGTTACGATGACATCGATCATGTAGTTTGGTTCTGCTCGGAAAATGACGCCTCCAGAGAGCAATTATTGGATACCCTTGTGGCCCGAGGTAAACAACCCTTCAGGGAAGTAAGAGGTGTATTGGGTGATCGCGATGTGGATTATATGTAGGCCATCTATGCTTTTCTTTGCTCGGCTGATATCAAAGTTTAATGCCCGTGTTTTTCTCTTTCTCAGTTTTTTTCTCCGTCCGATTCTGTTTTTCTGTTCCGTGTACCACAAAGCCTTGGCCATCCGGAAAATGCTCCATGCCGAACAAAACAAAAATCGAGCACGACACCACGCAAAACCGTTTCCAACGTCCACGCAAAATAATTGAAACGTTTGATCCAAGACTACTCACACATGAATGTAATTTCTTTACAGCTCAAACATTTTCACCCTTCAAATTCGAGTGATATTTGGGAACTCAGATCTCAGTCTCTCAGTTTTTCATAATTTAATTTAAATTGAAATACACTTGATTTTGCCCTACTGGTTAGCAACAGTGACTTCGAAGTGTAAAACACTTTCGTTTCAATTATTTTGCTAGCAAGGTAAAATCTGAGCAATCGAAAGTGCTTTACACTTTATTGAAGCGTGTTTCACTTTGAAAAAATTAAACATGGGTGATGATGCGACGGTTATTAAATCGGTCATTCTGCGTTCCTGCAGTGAAAAAAGCAAGTTCTATCAGTAGTAAGCAGGTTCCAGAAAGTAAGTAGAATCTTTATAATGTGATATACAAAATCATCAACTACGAATTATTATAAATATTTGTCTAAATATTTATGCTTTTCATTATTTTATTCACAGGAACCAAAATGTGAAAAAATCCAATAATTGGAGCTAGTATTGCATTGACAGACGGACATGGCTTGACTTTATGGTATGATAGATGCTTGAATAATTTCAAAGTTACTGTCACTATAAATCATTCATTTTTAATCTTTCACAGTTCTGGCGAAATCATTATCCAAAACATGAAGTTCATGAGCAGCAGGAGATGGAAAACGGAGCGTTCGAGAACAGATGAAAAATGTCTCATTAGTGTAATGTTTCCAATGTACTAATGTAACTAATGTATGCGATATATTTATTCTAGATAATAAGTTTAACATAATAAGTTAATACAAATAAATGAAAATGTAAAAATATTTGTCGTGAATCAAAATTCTTATTGTTTTAAATAGTGAAAACATTTGAATCGAACAAAAAGAACAGTCGCTTCCAAAGCTTTTCTTGTTGAAAATGAAAAATAATACTTTTGCATTTCAATACAATATCATTCAAAATGCAAAGCAGAAAATTTTTTTTTCAAGCATTTATTTCAATTTTTTTTGCTGTTGAAACCAATATGTGGTATGACGAGTTACTGAAAGTGTTTCGCACTCGATTTCCACATGTTTGACCAGTAAGGCAAATCAAAGTACAAAACACTTTATTGTAGCGTGTATATTTTTTTGAGTGTCAAATGCAGCTGGAATAACCTAAACCCATATTCCTACCACGTCCGTCCAGAATTAGGTAATTTATAACCTTGAGTAACCACGAGTATTACGGTCTACGTCCCCCTTCCCTACTAACTGTTAATGATAAGATGATACTCATTGTAAAAATATCATACTTAAGAATAGCGGCTCCGCAAAGTGTCACATACGACTGAGCCTACCAAATAAATGAAATGTTTAAAAAAATCATCTCGAGGATTTGGTAGCAAAATCCATTTTTTTATCCCGAAAATATGTCACTCCACTCAGTGGCGTAGCCAGAAAATTGGTCAGAAGGGGGTTTTTTGAACATTTTTTCTTTGGAAAAAATATTTCTTTTAAAAATGTTGAGTCTGGGGGAGGTTTTATGTCCAAAATCACCCCCGTGGCTACGCCACTGACTCCACTATCAATATCAAACTATCACTCCACTTAAAACAACGGTGCTGAGAGAATCGAATCTGTTCAACGCCGTTTCCTTCGATTCGCGCTTCGTAGGCTACCTTGGCTGCATCCGTTACGCCTACCGAGTAACGAAAGCCGATGTCAATTGATCAACTTGGAGCTACTTCGCTCAAGGAGAGATGTCGACAAAGCCATTATGATCGCCGATACCCTGCAGGGACGAATCGACTGTGGAGCTATGTTGGAAAAAATAGACCTGAACGTCCAGCCACGCATGCTCCGTAACAGCCATATGTTGAGCTATTTGTGGCCTACAGCGTGTCTTCAACAGAGTCGCATCACTCTTCGATTTCCACGCCACACGGAGCATGTTACGCCGAAGATTTTCATCGTTCTTCGCAGACATAAACAGACGAAGACAATGACTATGCTTGTTTAAATGTTTTATACCTATTTTGTATTATCCCTTGACACCATCTTTTAATGTTCACTTTTTTTCAAATACTCTACATCATTGGGGCCAAATGTAGCCTGTTGATGCAACAACAATAAAGATAAAGATAAAGATCAATGATTGCTACGATTCACATCATTAAGGGGAAAAACAGTTGCTACCTTTCTTGTTTAAGGATGTCGATAAGGTAAAACAAATATATTCGTTAATTATGTAATTTATTTTTCAGACAATTCAAGATCTCTCAATATTGTAAAGTTAGAGTATGTTTTAAGTAGTAACCCACGATTTCTATTTTCCAAGGTAGCCGCAGCTTCCTGACTCCATGGTACATACGTTTGCAACGAGTTGGACCAAGATTGGAAAATACACTGTAACTTGTCTGATTTCTTCCCTTTGTACGTATCGTACACCCTGTTGCTACCTGCTAAGGAAGTAGTTTTTTATGGTATGGCACAGATAACTACATTCTGGATAGCGCTGAATATGTTTGCCCATACCGCGGCGGAGTATCGATCTCTTCTCCATCCTATAATAGTTCTATCCAGCACTGATCGAATTGCATCAATAGTCGATACTCATTTGTGTAATTTGAACTTCATTGACAGTTCGTGCTCATTATCCGTTCATTCATCAACTTGATGGGGATAAATTCTTCCAGTTGTTTTCATGAATATACCCGTAAACGAGTAAACCATTTACAATTATTGTTGAATTCAAAGGTGAACCATTTTACTCTAAAAATGTTTCATTCACCTTACCCCGGCAATTTTTTTTTAATTTGCAGGAAAATAGCTATTTTCTATTGATTCGAAATGACGAAAAAAGTTGGATATTTATCTCATATATAACCTACACAATATGAACTATTTATATATAGATCCTTGTAGAATGTTACATTGAAATGTTTTAGTTTTAAGGCTTTGAGAGGTGGCCAATCTTATCCCCACCTTACCCTACACAGTGATAGTAAGAAAATAGCAAGGATGTTCGGATGAATGCGTTCGCCCTATCATATGCATCAATTTCAATTTATTGACATATGTACTCTTGCCAAACTGACTTATTTCTATACCGGTAACGTGGATAAGGAACAAACATAAGAAATAAAATCCGAAATAATACTCACCGCATACAGCGGACTCCACATCAATTGATTTTGCTGCTGATCTGCTTCCTCATTTAAAAACTTTGCCTCCATAACGAGCCACAAAAGCAGCAACGTCAAACTTTCGCTTACACCCTTCGTAATTCATATAGCGAATCTTTCCGAATACTTCCCGCTCACGCCACCCCTGATCATGAATACCGGCAATAGACCACATGCAGCCAACGTAGCCATTCGGATCACGCCCATCCAGCTGGTAGCGATCATTCAGATAAATTGCTGTTTCTAGCGCTTCCTCAGGAGTTTTTGTCCATTCAAGAATCTTTTTGGCCCAATACATGCGCAGGAAACCATGCATCTTACCTTCATTGACCATCTGAATCTGTGCTGAGTTCCACAAATCGTCATGGGTTCGCGCCTTTTCGAGCTGCTCTCTGCTGTAGATGTAAGTGCGTTTATCCTTACGGTGATCGTTCAAAGTTTTCTGAGCCCAATCGTATGCACCCTTCAGGTTGTCATAGTTCTTGTTGTAGTAGCAAAAGTTATCGGACAATTCTCTGCGTACAATCGATTCCTCGCAGAAAGCAGCCACACCTTCAGAGTATCCTTTGCCGTACTTCTTTACAGCCAAGATACTCCGTTGAACAGAGATTTGGCCGAAGTGGAACCAAGGAGAAAGATTTGAAAGGGCATCATCGGTGGGATCGTTTCGCTTGGCATTGAATTTCCTCAGACGCTTCTCGACGAAACTCTGTAGCATTCGAACCCCTCCTTTGTATCCCGGAGTGGCCCAAGCAACTTCATCTACACTTCTATCTACTTCAAGCGTATTGAGCAGTCCACCCCAATCAATTGGATTGACCTTGAAAGACGCCTTGTGTGGATGTTTGATAACAGGTGGAAACTGCGTCAGATATGTATTGAGATTATTGTTCACTTTGTTGCGAATTGTCCTTGCTGCATACTCTTGCTTCTCCGATGTCACCCACAAGGGAACAATGTTGTGGGCATCTACTTGACAAAATGGCACTTCGGCCGGTAGAGATTCACCAACGTCTTCCACCCATTTTAGAGGAACGCGTAGTGGGCTGAAGTCACATACAACAGCCCCGATATTGTGTTTCTTTACAAAAGCCGGAATGGTATCCTTGGCCATTCCAGTTAGCATGTGAAAATTGATATTTAGAGATTCACATTCCTTTGATACTTCCTCGAGACCTGGAATAATATAAGTTTAATGTATAGTTATGGTACACGCTTCAATTGCTATTTATAATGAAGTTAATTCCAAGCCGGCAACAGTGACATAACGTTATTTGGGACCACGCTTAGCGCTAAGGGCTCGCAGGTTGGGATATGATCCCACATCAAATAACGATACACTGATCGACAATCACCCTTCAGCCTTCATACAGCTGATATCAAATTATTATAACAAAGCAGTTGGTAAATAAAACTAACCATTCAACATAAACTTGTAGTGTCTGATAGTCGCATCGAGGAATTTCGGCACCAAGCTGAAGCAAACGTGCAACGGAAGTTCGTTTTTCAACGCCAGTTTCTGCGCAAACAAAAACGCCCAATTGTCCTGCACTCGGGCATCGCGGGACATCCAATATACAACGCCCTGCTTATTTTCGTCAACTTCCTTTGCATCCGACAGGATCCGTACACGCTTTTTCTTAAAGTCAAAGTCCAAGATAGATTTGGCGGTTTCATTTCGGGTGGTTTTGAACTGCTCTAAAAAATCGTCGGTTTTGATCGATCCTCCTTCAATTTTCGGCTTCTTCTCAGCAGGCCCATCGGTTTTTGATGATGCTTTCTTCATGGTTGTTTATGCTCTGTAACATGAACTATACGAATAAGGATAGGTAACGGTTACTGACGATCAATTTTTATCAAATTTTGTTGTTTCAAAGTAGCTTACCCATTCGCGACAGTTTCGTGAAATGGAAAAAAAAAATCTAAAAATTTTAAAAGCAAATATATATATATTGTCTATGGACAAGCAACTGGACTACACAGGAATACAACTTAGTTTAAAGTATTCCGTAGTTTTCTATATAAACTAAATGCTAAGGGCATCTTTAGTAGAGTTATAAATTGTATGGGAGTTAGGAAATGAAATTGAAACTGTAAAAATGCCATCTTCAACAGACGTTATAGTTTTAAAAATTCGAACAGTTTCGTCAGGAAATTTATAACTGGAATACTGCTCAGTTGTATTTTTGCACGAATTTACAACAGAATTTACTCGAGTTTTATTTCGTTCAAAACAATAGAAGATGACGTCATCAGCTACAAAAAATACTATTTCATCGACATCATAACAGTTTGACATTTGAATTGGCCTCGGAAGATTATTTTTACGTTTTCCAGTATAAAACATGTGCAGCTTATAACTGCTACTGAAGATGCATTTCTTGTTTTATATCTTTGACAGTTATAAAATGTAAAACTCGGGAAATAAATATAACTATAACTGTAACATTACTAAAGATGCCCTAATGGCAATACTTTGTTTCAAGGGCTCCAAGATTGTTCTTGCTCGCGTGCGAACAGCAGGGATGCCAGGTGATTTTTTTAAATGTCTTCACAGTCGAGTAAAAATGTCTTCAAATGTCTTCAATATTAAAATTATGATTATCAGCGCGAAATTTTAAAATTCAATAAGTAAATTTAATCATCTTGTTTTATAGATGTGGAAAGTTTTTTAACATTCAAATTGTTAGAATTTAAGAGAACATGCTTCCACCGAATTTTTTAACTGAATTTCCACGTGGAATACTTCCGAACTTATTTTATTTACCTTGAAATACTTGAACAAACTTCTAAAGGATTTTCTGAAGGAACTTTCGGATAAAATCCTAATGGAACTTTTGGAGGAATTCCTGAAGGACCTTCTGGAAGACTTCTGGAGTATTTTTTTCGGAGGAATTCCAAAGGATTTTCTGAAGTAACATCCGGATAAATTTCTGACGGAACTTACAGAGGAACTTCAGGAAATCCTGGATGAACTTAAGAAGAAATTCCTATAGAAACATCAGGATGAGTTCCGGAGGTATTTTCTGGAGAAATTCCTAAAAGATTTTCCTGGTGAATTCCTGTATGATATTCCTGAGTAATTACTGAATGAATTTTCTGTGGAATTCCTGAAAAAAAATCTGAAGAAACATCTGGAGGAAATCCTAGAGGAAGTTCAGGATGGATTCTTAAGAACTGGATGAAAACCTAAGAACATGGAACTTCCTCAGGTATTGCTGCAGAAACTTCCGGAAGAAATGCAGGAGGAAATAACAGAGGAATTCCAGAGTATACTTCAAGAGTCATTCTTGGTCAAACTTTTGGCAATATTCTTGGAGAATCTTCCAAAGAAATTTATTGAGGAACGTTCGAAAGAATTCCTGGTAGAACTTCTGGAGAAATTCGTGAAGGAACTACCAGAGGAATTTCTGGAGGAACTTTTGGTTGAACTTCCAAAGTTATTCTTGGATGAAGTTTCGCAGGAATCTCTGGACGAACTTACAGAGAAGAGCCTGGAGGAAATTCTTAAGGAATTCCTGGATGATTTTTGGAGAAATCCTTGAAACTTCCGGACAAATTCCTGGAGGAACTTCAGGAGGTAAAAATAGAATTCCATAACGATTTTTCTTTGAGAAATTCATAGAGGAATTCTCAGGATTTGTCTTATTTGGAGAATTAAAATTAAAAGTGACAGTTCGAAAATAAAAAAATCACTCGGTCATAAGAATGGCCAATTCCAATGAGACATCGATGATTTTTTTTTTCGATATCTGTCAGAAGCAATCTTGCTCTGCTAGCAGGGTTATTCGATAATTATTGAAATGTCAGTTTAAGTTTAATTTCAGTTTAATTCTTCAAATGAGGCAGCCCCTTAGAGAAAATCCTCGAAAGTTCAAAGATATTTCTAAAAGAATTACCAAAGAAATTCAAGGAAGAATTTAACTATAGTGTGTAACAAGTTTCCCCTGAATTTTCTACTGAGTCTTTAATTAAAATTCCACCGGATTTTTTGTGGATTTCTTGAATTTCTTTAAGAAGATTGTAAAAATTTACCGTGGAAATTCTGAGAAATATTCGTTCAAGAACAATTTCAATTTGTTGTCAACATTCGAAATTATTATAAATTTCCACGATTGTACTGAATTTTCAATTTCTATTCTCTTTAATTTGGACGAGAAGTTCCTCATCATTTTCATCATAAATCATCCTTATTTTATACGGAAAATTCTTTTTAATTTTTTTTTTAAATTAATTAAATTTTAATTAAATTCAAAGAGTTTCACGAAATCTGTGTTCATTCGCTATGGGTCTTCTTCAATGGCTCTACATTCCAACTGAAACTTAGCCAACCCGAAAATATCCTAGACCAGCGAGCTCGCCATCTTCGGATTGGCAATTCTACGTCTTTGCTCGCAAGGCTACTGGAGATCCCCATTCTCTATGGGTATTCAGAGGAATGTCATATGGAAATGTCGAATAGATCACATGAATTCAGAAGAAATCTAAAAAAATGGATCTAGCTCAACCGTAGAATAGATTAAATCGATTGATAGAAGAATTCAGTCTATCTTTGCCGCTTGAAATAAATTAGGTCGGTCATTGCGTTCCGAAGTAATGATCGAAATACCTTTTTAAAGACACATTATAACGCCACCACCGCTGAACGAATGCCGCCTTCAGGAGTTTTCTCAATAGCACACAACTCAAAGATTCGTTTTATCAAAACGGTCTTACACAATCACCATGGCTTGGGTCGCTTCTCATTGCTCGATTCCGGGAAATGAGAAAGCGGACTCATTGGCTAAGGTGGGTGCTATGGGAGGTGATATTTACGATCGACAAATAACCTTCGATGAATTTTTCACATTAGTTCGTCAGGAAACCTTGAACAGCTGGCAAAAGAAATGGACAAATGGGGAGTTGGGTAGATGGCTGTATTCAATTCGCCCGCAGGTGTCGAAGCGTCCATGGTTCAAAAAATTGAATATGGGACGAGAACTCATTCGAACCATGTATCGTCTAATGTCCAATCACTACACTTCCCTAGTAACATTTTGGGTTCATGCTGGTTTTATAACACTCTTGAAGAGTAAATTATGGTCTTCAAGAGCGCTATAAAAGGTTAAATGTTACTTGGGTTTAAACGCACATCTTTTCAGTGTGGGGCTCTCAGAAGGCAACCTTTGTGTTTGCGGTGCAGATTATCAGGACATTGACCATGTCATGTGGGCGTGCGATGAGCATCGTGGCTCCAGATCTACGCTAAATATCTCCGGGTCCGAGGAAAACAACGAAAACCTGTGTTGGCGGTTCTTCACCTCGAATACATGTCCTTTGTCCACCAATTCTTGAAAGTAGCAGATGTTAGGCTGTAACCATTGTCCCCTTGACGTACCCTATCACGAATGTCTTCTTCTTGTTGCTCATCAATGTCTGTCATTATTCCCTCTCGTATTTCTTCTTCTTGTTGTCTCCCGAGAAAATATTTGTTTATTTCTTGACAGATGAAACATCGTTAAGCATCTAAACCATGTAACCAATAGAATCGTAATTAGTCAATACATTAAATCCCTTTCCATTCCCTTTGAATTATTGAATGCCGTAACCTCGACCAAACCGCGAGTTTTTCGGTTCCCCGAATCTAACATTATTTATAAGAATCAAGATTAAAATTGTAGGGGAAGGTGGGTAGACTTGATCCCCGGGGAGACTTGATCACCCCCTGTTTTATCTAGAACTAAAGTAGTTTTGTTCTAGCGTATTTTTGCCTTTCTCGTATATTTGGTATATTTGGAGTATATTTGGAGCGAACATCCAAAAACAAACTTTTTATAGGAGGCTCGGAGACCCATAGTGTTATATACCGATCGACTCAGCTCGACGAATCGAGGTGATGTCTGTGTGTGTGTATGTGTGTGTGTATGTGTGTGTATGTGCGCAAAAAGTCTAGCCAACTTTTGAGGCACTTAGCCCTAACCGATTTGCTCGCAACAAGTTGCATTCGACGCAGAATCCTGTCCCATTATTTCCTATTGAAAATTGGCCGGATCGGACTATGGGCTCAGAAGTTATGGTCAAAATACTTTTTTTTAGGCAACAACGAGTGGAAAAGTCTAGCCCATTTTTCAGGCACTTACCCTTAACCGATTTGCTCGCAACAAGTTGCATTCGACGCAGAATCCTGTCCCATTGTTTCTTTTTGACAATTGGCCGGATCGGACAATGGGCTCAGAAGTTATGGTCAAAATACTTTTTTTAGGCAACAACGAGTGGAAAAGTCTAGCCAATTTTTCAGGCACTTACCCTTAACCGATTTGCTCGCAACAAGTTGCAGTCGACGCAAAATCCTGTCCCATTGTTGGCCGGATAGGACTATGGGCTCAGAAGTTATGGTCAAAATACTTTTTCCATACCAAAAGTGCGTAGAAATTACTCACTCGTAAAAAAAAATGAGAAAGGCCCCATCACCGCTAGGTGGATTAATCTGGGTTTTTAGTATAGATTCTCTAGACAAATGAACTTTATGTGGTGAGTTATTTTTTGGATTGACAACCATATTTATTCTGCAGGGCGGTTTGTATGTTTTGACCTTCCTAAAGATTTTTTTATTGGCCAGACAAAATTTGAATAACTTTTCATAACAATGACCAAATGCTTTCGTTTTTTCACAGCACAAAGCCATAAATGTGCTTAATGATTTGTACTGATAAAAATGTCAACATTCCATCAAAGTTTTAGGATATTTGGATTTGAAGTTATTGCCTCAATATGGGGACATTTGATCCCCCATTAGTCACCCATATAAAAATTTGGCGAAAAAATTCAAAAAAATATAAATCTGTTCACAGGCTTCTATTTTTTTGTAGATTTGACAGATTTGATGAAGGGCTGTCAGGAAAAAATATTTATTGCATAGATATCATAGAAAGTGGATCAAGTCTCCCAAGATTTTAAATTGCAGGTGCTGTAGAATTCAATATCAAAAATCGTTTATGTATACGCACAGCAATTCGAAAATTGCACGTATTTTGAAGGTAAAATATATAAAAAATCTGAGGGCACCTTTCTAATTTTATCAAAGCAAGTTCTTGGAGAGGAATCAATTTCCCCCCAATATTTTAAAAGTAGATTTTTGACAGCACTCTAAAAAAACAATTGTGTATCAATAACAACAATAATTTAAGGACTGTCATACATCAGTAAAGTTAAATACTTTCTTAGAGTGTCTGTGTGGAAATCGCGTATGTTTATTTATTTTTAGCTGTGATACATCGCATATTAGAAAGGGGGATCAAGTCTACCCAGTCTCCCCTACTAGAAACATGATTTCGCCTCCGTAGCGCTTTACGGCAAATGAGCCTCTCAAATAAATAAAAAGATAAAAAAAACAACTCAAAATTAAGTGCGTTTAACGTTTAAAATGCGTTGCAGTTATCAACCCAAGTAGCACACGCAACATCTTCCAAAAAGCACATTGTTTCTATTCAGTTTCATTAAATGCATTGGAAAAACATCAAAGCACGAAAAAGTTGCATCAAGATGTCAAAAACGTTTGAGTTGTGATCAATGTTTCATTAACATTGCAGTGCAGTACGTGTTTGACATTTGGAAACAAACAACCAAAGAATACTACATTTTATGTTGCAAACACGAAACAAAATCATCAAGTTGCATATTTTTTACCATGTAACTTCAATGCGTCTTTCAGAATTTGTTTGTTTGTTTAAATTAAGTTGCAGATAAGTTGAGTGTGTCTTCATGTTTAATTTAGCATCGTTCAACGTTTTGACAACTCACATTTTTTCCGGGAATGGTGCAATCAAGTAACAGAAAAGCCGAGTACAAAACTTCATAATCGTATAGTTCTTATGGTGAGTCAGCATGCAATCCCTTCGAAGCGTTGAATGGTGTTGCGGTAGAGTGAAGGACTATCAATCACAAGCTCCATAAATCGAATCCAGTTTTATATTTCAGTTTTATTTTTTTTCCGCTGTAGTATTTTGCAACATTATCGAAATTTTACTGCAATCGAATAAGGATGTTTCCGTAGGCTCCACCTCTTGCGCTTTTTCCGATTGCAAGAGAGTTATGTTTGATGGCACATACGCAAAGATTGTTTCTTTCCGAATAGTTGCAACACAGTGAAATGTTCAGTAGTGAAACAAGTTGTGCTGCTTGGGAACTGGCTAGTGCAAATCTGTGTAAATGTATTTTTGAGATTTTATTCCCGGGACAAAGACTATTATAAGTCGTCGCAGTCGCAGAATTTATAAGTAAGCAATAAAATTGTATTTTATATTCGCCGGCTTATTAATTGTCTTCAAATATCTTCAAATAAGTAGATAAGTCTTCAAATATTATGAAAAGTCTTCAAAATGTCTTCACGAAATAAATGTCTTCACAGAGATTCAAATGTCTTCAAATTGAAGACATGTCTTCAAATCTGGCATCTCTGGCGAACAGCATCAAACAAAAACAACAGCATCAATTTGACAAAACAAAAAAAACAATAGGCCTTTTCATGTGACACACTGGGATAGTTTAGACGGTTTTCGTCGGTCGGATCGGCCTACTTTGCATCGGTTGTCTGTTGCATAGACGCCCAGCAAGTAAGGTTACTCTAACTTGAGCATAATGTGCTTCTAACCTGTGAGATAGTTACACTAACATTCTCTCTAACGGTTAGGGTAAAGTGAGGCTAAAGTTACGCTAGAATGACACACTTTTGTTAGGTATGTTTATGTTTGCGGTGCATAATTTCATCTAACCTGTTACTCTCACGTTAGGGAAACGTTAGATATGTTTCGCTTTGGGTGGTTAGGCAGCGGTTAGGGTTCTCAAAAGGGATTTTCACGATTTTCATGCTGGTTTATTTACATCCAGCTGTCATTCGAGGCAGAATGTAAAGTACATATACTATAGTTAAAGTATATTATTTTATTACATAACTGCCTCGAATAACAGTTAAATGCAAATAAATCGAGATAAATATTCAATCAACTGGATTTCGTAAGTAAATTCTATATATAATTATGAATTAATATACATTCAATTGCGTTCAATTGGATTTTTTACAGAATATCGATGCCGATGCGGATTTCACCTGTATCCGTTCCGGGTCTGGCTTGCGTGAGAAAAATAACGAGCTGCGGCTAGAGTTGGGGGTTTCCTTCATGAGCATGGCACCTGGGCGGCTATAACAAAGGGGTTTTCCTGCTGGAGGTTCCTGTGATCGGAACGAAAACTACCAGAATGTTGCTCCGCTGTTGATAACTGGATTTGATGTTGAGTGACGGCGGATTTGGGTGGTTGTGATTGCACTCGCTGGTGACGCTGGCTGTTGCACTCAGTTCAGTATAACTCTGGCGGCGTCCAGCTGGTCTTCGACCTTCGGGAGACGGGAACTATTCGTCGAATGAGAACTCGTAAATATGCCCAGTGCAGGGCTTAGTACTTGCCTAAAATTGGAGAAAAAATGTTGGTAAAGATTAGTTGTCGGATGTTTGGATTTAAATTTTTTTTTAAATGTCCCACTGAAAGCACGCCCATTATTACCTAATAAAAATTGAATCGTCTGCTGTAAAAAGCAAAATAATAAAATGAATGTACCATGCAAAATAAAATCCCCCGGATTCGAAAAATTGTATGTGAACCCAAGAGCTCCATTTTAGGTTACCGTCATTGGTGGTGACAATGGGTCTGGGGGGTGAGAATGGGTCATCGCTCTCACCGGCAGTCTGGAGGTCGTAGAGCAAAATCGTTCAAAAAGGTCTCTTATATTTTAATCTTCTTGCCCTCAGATACATTTAATATATTCTACAAGCATTCTAAGTAGTTGAAACAGTGACCAATTTTCACCCCCATTTGACCCATTGTCACCCCCGACGACGGTATTGAGCATTTTGCAAACAGTCCTAAATCGCGTGACTGATTACATTGATCATTGGTCACGGATAACTCCCGGAATTTCCTATAAATTCTTATTCACAGATCAACAAATATTTGAGAGAAATTAACTAAGAAATGAAAGACTTAACACATGGGTATATCCCAAATTTGGATTCACATACCTTCGATCGCTGCTGTTCAAATTCACTGTTGCCCTCCAAAATTACAGACTTCACCGTATCCAACCCTTCCTTCTCCGGAATTTCATCTTCGACATTTCCTCTTCCGGTTGATCCTTTGCTTGGCCTTCATTAAAGTGTATTTTGCGTGGCTCATGTTAAACTCTTATATGGATAGGTACTCCTTTATTTTGGACTTAGCTAATCACTGCTTTAGCGGACTCGGACTTGACTAAACTTGTCGATTCTGCCACTCTGCGGCACTCTTGCTGCGACGGGAGTTGCTGAAGAAATTTCCTCTGGGAATTCCTCCAGGAATTCTTCCAGGAATGCATCCGAGAATCCCTCCAAGAATTTCTCCGGGAATTATGCCTGCAATTCCTCTGGGTATTCTTCCAGCGATTCCTTTGGGAATTCCTTCAGCAATTTCTCTGGGATTTCTTCCAGAAATTCCTCAAAAAATTCCTTCAAGAATTCCTCCTGGAATTGCTGGAGGAATCCACGGAGAAATTGCTGGATGAATACCCGGTAGAATTGCTGGAGAAATTTCTTGAGGAATTCCCGGAAAAATTCCCGTATTCCTGGTGGAATTCCCGGAAGAATTCTTGGTGGAATTCCTAGTGCAGTTCCCTGAGGAATTTCTAGTGGAATTACCGGAGGAAATCCTGGAGGAAATATAGGAGGAATTCTTGGTGAAATTCCCGGAGGAATTCCTTAAAGAATTTCCGGGGGCATTCCTGGAGGAATTCCTGGTGTAATTCCCGGAGGATTTCCTGGTTGAATTCCCGGAGAAAATCCTGGTGAACTTCCCGGAAGAATTCCTGGTGGACGAATTCCCGGTGGAAATCCCGGAGGAATTCCCGGTGGAAATCCCGGAGGAATTCCCGGTGGAATTCCGGGTGGAATTCCCGGAGGACTTCGCGGAGGAACTCCAGGTGAAATTCCCGAAGGTATTCCTGGTGCAATTCTCGGAGGAATTCATGGTGGACTTCCCGGAGGAATTCCTGGTGGACTTCCCGGAGGAATTCCTGGGTGACTTCCCGGAAGAATTCCTGGGTGACTTCCCGGAAGAATTCCTGGGTGACTTCCCGGAAGAATTCCTGGTGGACTTCCCGGAAGAATTCCTGGTGGACTTCCCGGAAGAATTCCTGGTGGACTTCCCGGAGGAATTCCTTCGGGAAGTCCTTCGGGAATTCCACCAGGAATTCATCCGGGGATTCCACCAGGAATTCCATCAAGAATGTCCCCACGAATTTCTCCGGGAACTACACCAGGAATTCCTCCGGGAATTCTACCAAGAATTCTTCCGGGAAGTCCTCCAGAAATTCTTCCGGGAAGTCACCCAGGAATTCCACCAGGAATTGCTCTGCAAAGTCCTCCGGGAATTCCACCAGGATTTCCTACGAGAATTCCACCAGAAATTCTTCCGGAAATTTCACCAGGAATCCGGATTTCACGGAGGAATCTTGGTGAAATTCCCGGAGGTATTCCTGTTGGACTTCACGGAAGAATTCCTGGTGAACTTCCTGGAGGAATTCCTGGTGGAATTCCCAGAGGAAATCCTGGTCGAATTCCCGGAGAAAATCCTGATGGACTTCCCGGAAGAAATCCTGGTGAACTTCCTGGAGGAATTCCTGGTGGAATTCTCAGAGGAAATCCTGGTCGAATTCCCGGAGAAAATCCTGGTGGACTTCCTGGAAGAATTCCTGGTGGACGAATTCCCGGAGGAATTCCCGGAGAAATTCCCGATGGAATTCCCGGAGGACTTCGCGGAGGAACTCCAGGTGAAATTCCCGAATGTATTCCTGGTGCAATTCTCGGAGGAATTCATGGTGTACTTCCCGGAAGAATTCCTGGTGGACTTCCCGGAGGAATTCCTGGGTGACTTCCCGGAAGAATTCCTGGTGGCCTTCCCGGAAGAATTCCTGGTGGACTTCCAGGAGGAATTCCTTCGGGAAGTCCTTCGGGAATTCCACCAGGAATTCATCCGGGGATTCCACCAGGAATTCCATCAAGAATGTCTCCACGAATTTCTCCGGGAACTACACCAGGAAATCCTCCGGGAATTCTACCAAGAATTCTTCCGGGAAGTCCTCCAGGAATTCTTCCGGGAAGTCACCCAGGAATTCCACCAGGAATTGCTCTGCAAAGTCCTCCGGGAATCCACCAGGAGTTTTTGGTGGAATTCCTAGTGGAATTCCCGGAGGAACTCCTGGTGGACTTCCCGGAAGAATTCCTGGTGGAATTCCCAAAGGAAATCCTGGTCGAATTCCCGGAGAAAATCTGCGTTTGTAATTTCTGCTGCTGGGTGAAGGAGCGGTTTCGAGTCACTTCCTCCATGAACAGTTGAGATCAGCCTGATAATGAAGTGATTCCGGGGAGCATCTTGGAGACAGTACTACCGCTTTAAACAACTTCCGTTTTTAACACAAATTTTCACTCCCGTCCCGTTTGCTCTCTTTAAAGACTGATCCACGCCATCTATTCTATTTTCCATCACTTTTTCGCCTTTAACGTGGCCTGGCGCCTGTGAGGTTTTACAGATTTTTACACAATGCATATTCCGCCGTGTAGCCTCGTGGAGATGAACGCCGTTTCCAATCACGTCCTGTCGATAAAAAAGAAACGGCCGATTATGTATTATGAAGGTAGAAAAGTATTATAATGTTAGATTTATCCGATTCAACAATTTGCAAAGTCGCAACCAAAGGCACAACATTTGAAACAAACAAAAACATATTTCAGTCTCAGTGAACGTACCTTTATCCGACGTAATAATGTTCTGATGGCTCTCCGTTTGGCAATGGCATGTAGCTCCGACCAGTTCGAGAAGGAAACGATCCGAAGAAAACGTTTTTTTAATTCCGTTACTTTTTCTCAATTGCAATCGATGCCGGCCGGCATCAACACCGGTGTCGAACGAGGAGAACTGTCAGAATAGAAAAAAAATCAACGCCAGCATAAAAGCTCACATAAAACATGGAAATGGGTATTTTTTCGATGGTTAGCATATCTAACCAATGCCTAACAGTCCCTAACTGCTAACAGTTTGTTGCTCTGGGCGCTTATTGAGTTCTCTAAAGTCAGAATCATACCAAAAACGCAAAATCATATATACGCAAAAACGCAACATCAACAACAAGAATCCTACCAATAATACTAATGTCACTGTGTAAGGTGTATAAAATAAAAGTGGGTGGTAATCCAGTTGCAGCAAAAACATCACAAACACTTCGAGAGAAATGCTGCGAAATCACGCACACTTCTACTCATTTGGAGAACTCAATAGGGCACTACACGGCAGCATGCATTTATTGGGGGGTGTTCTCTGACTTGGCAATATCCCCATCTCAGCCATCTTGGATTTATGTATGGAATTTATGCTCGTCTGTTCACGTTTAGCGCTGAAAATTAATGTTTCCCCCCGCGCTGGTTATTCCCATCTTACTGACGAAGTCGTTTAACCTACACATACGAAAGGGCCTTGCTGCACGGCAGGATGCATTTATTGGGGAGTGTTCCGACTTGTTAATATCTATCTATATCTATCTATATATATAAAACTCAGTGTTTGTATGTTTGTATGTATGTTTGTATGTATGTTCCAGCATAACTTCTGAACGCATTGACCGATTTCAACCAAATTTGGAACACTCATTCTATTTCTTAAGGAGACGACGATAGGGGGGTTAAGCACGCTCTTTGAAAAAGGGAAGGGTGTAGGGGGGTGGAGTATTGCTTAGTTATCGATCAACTCAGTGTAAATTCTGAACCCCTTGGCCGATTTCAACCAAATTTGGAAAACAAATTTTTTATCTTACAGAGGGAACGATAGGGGGGTTAAGTATGCTCTTTGGAAAAGGGGGAGGGGTATTGTTTAGTTATCGATCAACTAAGTGTAAATTCTGAACCCCTTGGCCTATTCCAACCAAATTCGGAACACACATTTTTTATCTTACAGAGGAGACGATAGGGGGGTTAGGCAC
Organism: Armigeres subalbatus; assembly: GCF_024139115.2. Classification (NCBI taxonomy): domain Eukaryota; kingdom Metazoa; phylum Arthropoda; class Insecta; order Diptera; family Culicidae; genus Armigeres; species Armigeres subalbatus. Next base: position 165,279,307 of record NC_085140.1, read on the forward strand.
GCTCTTTGGAAAAGGGGGAGGGTGTGGGGGGAGGAGTATTGCTTAGTTATCGATCAACTCAGTGTAAATTCTGAACCCATTGGCCGATTTCAACCAAATTTGGAAAACAAATTTTTTTATCTTACAGAAGGGACGATAGGGGGCATGCTCTTTGGAAAAGGGGGGGGGGTGAGGATGGGTATTGCTCAGTTATCGATCAACTCAGTGTAAATTCTAAACCCCTTGGCCGATTTCAACTAAATTTGGAACACACATTTTTTATCTTATAGAGGAGACGATAGAGGGGTTAGGCACGCTCTTTGGAAAAGGGGGAGGGTGTGGGGGGAGGAGTATTGCTTAGTTATCGACCAACTCAGTGTAAATTCTGAACCCATTGGCCGATTTCAACCAAATTTGGAAAACAAATTTTTTTATCTTACAGAAGGGACGATAGGGGGATTGAGCACGCTCTTTGGAAAAGGGTTAGGGGGGGGGGGGGGGAGGATGGGTATTGCTCAGTTATCGATCAACTCAGTGTAAATTCTGAACCCCTTGGCCGATTTCAACTAAATTTGGAACACACATTTTTTATCTTACAGAGGGGACGATAGGGAGTTAAGCATGCTCTCTGGAAAAGGGGTAGGGTGTGGGGGGAGGTGTATTGCTTAGGTATCTATCAACTCAGTGTAAATTCTGAACCCCTTGGCTGATTTCAACCAAATTTGGAACACAAATTCTTTATCTTTGAGAGACGACGATAGGAGGGTTAGTGATGCTCTTTGGAAAAGAGAGAGGATGTTGGTAGGAGGGGTATTGCTTACTTATTGATCAACTTAGTGTAACTTCTGAACCCTTTGGTCGATTTCAAACGAATTCGGAACACAAATTCGTTATCATAAGGAGACGACGATAGGAGGGATGCTCTTTACAAAGGATGCACTGCCAAAAATATCTATATTAGATATATGTGTCGCCGTTATAAATTTTTGCAATAGCTCCACCCTAATATAATCGATATAGAACCACACATAAATTAATCGATATAGAACCACACATAAAGTTTATTTGGATATATATATTTTATTAGTAGTTCGCGTGGAGAATGGTTATGTGTGCGCTGATATACATCATAAGTTAAATCTATGGATTTTTGCCAATAAATATGTGTGGATTTTTAGTAGTGTGGAGGATATGGGGGGAGGGGTATTGTTTAGCAATCGATCAACTCGATGTAAATCTTGAGCCTCATGACCGATTTGAACTAAATTTGTATCAAATATTGTCTATCCTAAGGAAGCGATTTTAGTGGATATGGCAGGCCTATGCTAAGAGCTCATGTTTAGCGTAGCCAACACCAACACCAACGCCGAGCAACGTACGTCAAATCTAAAAAAGCTTAACATCATAAAACATCCAAATTAAGCTTTCTTCAATATGCAACTTTAATCGGGAATATTCATTAATTATGACTAATGAGTTTAATTGATTCAAAACTTATCTACATGATCAATTTTGATTTTACTTACATGGAGAACAACAATTTGTCTTTTATTTCACCGTGAAAAGCTTGAGCAGAATTTAAAAATAAATCCTGCTCTTTTATTGTTGTGGATATTTTTAATTATCAAGCTACAATCATTGGTGTTGTTGACGATTGTTGACATCTCATGCAACTGACAGCGGTCTATCTGCACACTGTGCCCGGGACATGGTGGCTATTTTTGGGTTAAGGGAGTTAGATAGGGATGTCTATAGCCTGGGATATGGGTCATTTTAAAAGGGGAGGGGGGTATTGTTTAATTATCAATCAATACAGCATGACTTCTGAACCCATTTATCGATGTCTACCAAATTTGGAGCCCATATTATCTGTCTAAGGAAGACTATATCAGATTGGGTAGAAGTGTCATAGCTGAATGAGAGGGATTGTATATTTATTGAACGAACAGTTTAGTATACCTTTTTATCGTATGGGTCAATTCAAACCAAACACGTAAACACGTCTCTACACACAAAAAACAAACATGGTTTTAGAGAATGTTTTGCACTTTCCTATTGAAAAGTACTTCGTTTTCTTAAAAATAAAAGTAAAAATGGTTTTAGTAAAAGTATTTTTTTCATTGGAAAGTTGATTTTCTCTTGTTCGCACTGGGAAATTAAAAGTTCTCCCATTCAACCGAAAAGTTGAAAAACTGTCAAATTAATCAACGACAAACCTTTAGGCAAAAAGAGTGAAACGATTGCTCTTAATTCCATAGGCACTATAGAACATCAGGAGGTCAAAAAAATTACCCCAAATTTCATTGGATTGTCATTTGGCCCTAATTATTGAATTTTTTTTAAACCCGTACGTTAGAACAATTATTTTACACAGGACGGTACGATGCGGTACGATGTGACAACTTGACTTCATTAATAATTATTGCAATTATTATTTATAATCATTATAACCTTTAAAGTTTTTTTTAATTCCTTTGCATGGACTTGTCACGCTTTGCACTTTGAGTTTACGATGGCAGGCATGAAAATATTTCTCACGTTCAAAACTATGTTTTGTCCATTTATTGCTTAAACATTTTTCATAGTGCCATTTTTTCGCAACTGTCACTCTCATCTCTCGCATATTTTTTATGACACCAATAAACAAAACAGGAGTAGAGTTTTGCAACCGAACATGGTTTCGGTTACGTCCTGTAGTGCTTCTGGTTTTCTGGCCATTATAAAAATATATGGCGTCATGGCGTAGAAAGTGTCAAGATCTAGGTCCTATTCATCACACTGAACCGGATGGTAAGTCGCAGAATGGATTAAATCAATATACAGGAGAATAAACCTGTCTATCATGAACATCGTCTTACAAGAAGTGTTACAAAAACAAGTTCGCCGTTGGTCGTTGCTTATGCTGGTACCTATTCAGAGCATATCGAGGTATTTATGCAATATTCTTGCTTTTTTGCAGATGAATTGCATGTTCCGGTGGACACGAGGGTGGACATAAACTGGCGTCAAACAACTGCGCAATGTTGTGCCTAAAATGCGCTTCCGACGAGTGGCTACATTATTCGGTCAGCGGTCATCCTGACGTGGGAGCGACAATAGAAGACAATTGTAAATGGATTTAAATAAATAATGAAATTAAAAAGAATTATTATTATTATTGGACGGAGGGTGAAGAATAAGCGGGTTCTTTCTGGTTAAATAAATAATTTTCAAATGAAAATATATACTCTCCTTTTCCATAGTTTTTCTACTATTCGGATTGACAGTATACTACAATTTCGTTTTGAATGCTCGAACTTTTAATTCCAGAGCGGTATGCAGCTTTTTCCCCCATGGTTGTCGTAAAAGTTGGCGTACTTTTATTTCTAATGTGCGCAACTCTCTACGAAAAAGAACCAACGCAACTTTTTATTTTAACCAACGGTTTTCTTAATTTTATTAACGATTTTTCTTTCTGTGTACCCAAAAGAAACTATTATAGAGAGCCTGGAAGGGACTTTTGGATTGAGGGGGGGAGTTATTGGGGTTTGGTATTGTTTAGAAAACGACTTAATTTAAAATCCCTCTTATTTAGTACATCCGAGGTTCTTTGACATTGCACAATGCTCCGAAAACAAATTGCCCGAATTCCTTAAAAATAGCAAATCCTCGACAATAACATTTTCCCGGAAATAACATTTCCCCAAAAATGACTTTAACGAAAATTATATTTCCCAAAAATGATACTTCCGAAAATGACATATGCCTGAATGAAGCAGGCCATTAACATAATACTATTCGGCCTAAGGTCATTCGACATGAAGGACATTTGGGATAATTAAGAACAGCACAGAAAAATCTTGCATAGAAAGCAAGCATTTGCTGGGTATAAAACAATAATAATTGTTACCCTTCATCGGAATAATGGTATGCCCAGTGAAAAGCAATGATTAATGGGTTTTCTTCTGAATGGTGGATGTGATTGCTTCTTTAAAAGTAGGCTCTTGTCCGGGTTAAGGCAATGGTGGATGTGATCCCTTCTCTAAAAATATGTTCTATGTATGTTATATGTTGGATGTTCTTCCTTCTTTAAAAAAAAGACGTTTACCCGGAATCCCACGATCCCTTCTTTAAAATCAGTCATTGTTTCCAAAATCCTTCTTTTAATCAAATGATAAAGTATGAATAAGTAAACACAATTACCCTGTTGTCCAATTGGTTTTATCTTTTTCCTATTGTAAAAGAAAACTGCAAACCAAATTGGCAATTCCGAGCAAGGCCGGGTACATAAAGCTAGTATATTAATATAATATATAATAATAATATATAATTATTAGTTCATAAGGGTTATGAGTGTTTCCACATATATGATATGCGAATTCACATAGCCGTTATGTGGGAAATGCTATAGCCAAAATTTATGTGTGCCACACACAATGAATATGAATGAATTTTTGTCAGTGTTATAGGGTATCTGTTCCTATATCAATAACAATAAGGCAATGCGCATATGAAATGCATTGATTTCTCACCCAATAATCAAGAAACATGAGAATAATTATGGTCGGCTCACGTAATGTTTAATTGAAAACAATTTGGTAACTTCAAAAATGGAATTTTTATCACATTATAGAAGTCGGCTGAGAGCCGATGCCCACGTAGCGGTTTTTAAAGTAATCATGAAGTTCGGAGACGAGCCAGCCTCGGGCTGCAAGTTTCTTAAATAAAGACAAAAAAACAAAAAAAAGTAATCATGAAGGCTGATTTTTACGACACCCCAAGCTACACCCGATTTCGTCGGTAGTAAAAGCAGTTGGTTTCGTTGACACCCGATAAAAACAGTTGATTTAAGGCCTAAACGCAATTTAGCGGAACGGCGACGGAAACGGAAAATTTGACAGAAAATATATGGGCTAACTGTCAAATCTGCCGCCTCCGTCGCCGTTCTGCCGTATTGCGTGGGGGCCTTCAGGCTCTGTCTCCAATAAGACTTCGATGAAAAATGATTCGATATCTGTCAAAAGTAATCTTGCTCTGCGAGCAGGGTTATTCGATAATTATTGAAATGTCACTTTTACGTTTAATTTGAGTTTAATTCTCCAAATGAGACAGAGATGGTGTACCATCTGTCAAATGTTTTATCGGGATTGTTTACAACCACTGAACAGCCCGCGCAAACTCAAAGCTGTCACTTCCAGAACATCTACTCGGTTCAGCTCGCGCGACGATACACAGAGAACAGACATGGAGGCTCGAACAAAATTTCTTACAAACATGTGTAAACAAACACACCGAAACGCAACGCCATCGACTCACAATCTCATTTTGACAACACGATGGCGCTGGTATGCTCTTGCATGCATAACGACACTAGCGCACAGTGGCATTTTTTGATGACGCTAGCGCTGATTATGCAGGGGATAACGGCGACATTCCAAAGTTATTTCAAAATGAACAGTAAAAAGTTATCACAACATGGCGAGTTAGTACACTACTAAAAATCCACACATATTTATTGGCAAAAATCCATAGATTTAACTTATGATGCATATCAGCGCACACATAACCATTCTTCACACGAACTACTAATAAAATATATATCCAAATAAATTTTATGTGTGGTCTCGAATTAGCAATAAGGCATTTTATGAGACGTTTCGCGGTGGCCCGATTATTTATTTCTAATGTTTTGTTTTGGTATGATACTGCGTGAACATTCCGTTAGGTCCGAACACAAAATAATGTTTGTAACGTTTTACTTTTTATTCGTGTTTTCTTCAGCATTTCATGCTTAGAATGCAATAGCACAGACAAACAGACATAACACTCGTCAAATTGCCATCGTTCAATGATTTACTGGTCGATTCAAATAATCATTAGTTGGCCAATCGCTCACTCGTGGCTCGCGCATCGGATTTGCTTGAGTTTGACGTTTGCTCACTACCGCCATCTGGTTCGTGATTTGCCCAACTAACTGAAATCATCAGATGTCGTTAGTGTTCGAATGACGATGAATTTGATGAGTGAATGTTCAATGTGTTATGTCTGTTTGTCTGTGGCAATAGTATGAATAATCTATCAACACGTTTGGAGAATCACATGAAAAACTTTGTTCTAAAACCCGGGTAGACGAAAAGTAAAACAGGCAAAATTGATGATGGGACCCATCGGAATGTTCAGCGCGAAATTACAAAACAAACGGGCTCCCACTAATTGTCAAAGTAGATGCCTTATTATTTAATTTATGTGTGGTTCTATATCGATTATATTAGGGTGGAGCCACAGACAAACAGACGTAACTCTTCATACAAACTGTTCAAAAAAATATCGTCATCCGCTTTTCAGAAAACACTACTGCCATCTGTTATCAGAATCGCGAGACACAGAGTCGGCCATGATTATTTCCCATTTATCGTTTGCTCCTAACGCATACATCTATATCAATCATCATCATCATCGTCATCAACACAGAAAACATTCAGCAGCATATACACTAATCAAATGTCAAAGCGATTGAACACTAGCGCCTCTCTTGGCACAATCGCGTATCACAGATGTATTTCAAATCAACCGTTGAACACGTGAACGATGTTGAAATGGGAAGTGTTACGTCTGTTTGTCTGTGGTGGAGCTATTGCAAAAAATTATAACGGCGACACATATATCTTATATAGATATTTTTGGCAGTGTACTGACCTGGGACGGGACTTGCAAAGAGGAAAGGAAGAGGAACTTCAGCTGCTGCCAGTCAACTGCTGTCACGAACTGTCAGATGCATCCAGCAGCTATTTTGTGAAAGTTTTGGTATCACGTAAAAAGTATTCCACATCATTTTTGTTTTACGAAGACTTTTTCACTTTAAGTATTTCAAATCATCCGTTTAGCTCAGGCTATAGACATCCCTATCTAACTCCCTTAACCCAAAAATAGCCACCATGTCCCGGGCACAGTGTGCAGATAGACCGCTGTCAGTTGCATGAGATGTCAACAATCGTCAACAACACCAATGATTGTAGCTTGATAATTAAAAATATCCACAACAATAAAAGAGCAGGATTTATTTTTAAATTCAGCTCAAGCTTTTCACGGTGAAATAAAAGACAAATTGTTGTTCTCCATGTAAGTAAAATCAAAATTGATCATGTAGATAAGTTTTGAATCAATTAAACTCATTAGTCATAATTAATGAATATTCCCGATTAAAGTTGCATATTGAAGAAAGCTTAATTTGGATGTTTTATGATGTTAAGCTTTTTTAGATTTGACGTACGTTGCTCGGCGTTGGTGTTGGTGTTGGCTACGCTAAACATGAGCTCTTAGCATAGGCCTGGTTTAGCTTATTAATAATCAGTTATAAACGTGTGTTTTGTACCCGGTATAAAAAAAGAAGCAGCGTCTTTGCAGGTCTCGTCTCAGGTAGTGACGACACATGTTTACATTCATTCTAAATGTTTACATACGTGCTGAGCCTGCTTTGTTTTTTTGTATACCGTGCACTGACAAAAATCCAATCATATCCATTATGTGTGGCACACATAAATTTTGACTATAGCATTTCCCACATAACGCCTTTGTGAATTCGCATATCATGTATGTGGAAACACACATAACCCTTATTAACTAATAACCTTTATGTGGATTCTCCTACAGCGGCTGGTTATTAACGCACACATAAAATTTATTTGTAAATTTCTTTCGATTTTCGCCAATCCACACCGAAAAAATTCTTTATATTGAATATATTTGTCGCACACATAAATTTTTGCAATTTGGCGACCCAAATATATGCAATTTGTACCCACACATAAATTCAATAACTGCATATTAGAGACCACACATACATTTTATTTGATTATAGATTATATTTGTACTTCGCGTGGAGAGTGGTTATGTGTACACTAATTAGAATCATGATTTAAATTAATGGATTTTTGCCAATAAAAATGTGTGGAATTTTTGTAGTGCAGCTTTCCACGCTCGGTAATGGCCAGGCTATAGACATCCCTATCTAACTCCCTTAGCCTAAAAATAGCCACCATGTCCCGGGCACAGTGTGCAGATAGACCGCTGTCAGTTGCATGAGATGTCAACAATCGTCAACAACACCAATGTTTGAGGCTTGATAATTACAAATATCCACAACAATAAAAGAGCAGGATTTATTTTTAAATTCTGCTCAAGCTTTTCACAAATTGTTGTTCTCCATGTAAGTAAAATCAAAATTGATCATTTAGATAAGTTTTGAATCAATTAAACTCATTAGTCATATTTAATTAATATTCCCGATTAAAATTGAATATTGAAGAAAGCTGAATTTGGATGTTTTATGATGTTAAGCTTTTTTAGATTTGACGTACGTTGCTCGGCGTTGGTGTTGGTGTTGGCTATGCTAAACATGAGCTCTTAGCATAGGGCTGGTAATGGCGGCTAGTCGGTATGTAAAAATCAATCGGTCACTGTACTTTTTGACACTAGCTGGAGGAAAACTCACTGGCGAAAAGGCCTTTTTTCTCTTCCCCTCACCAGGGAACGCCAGTGAGCTTTCCTCCAGCTAGTGTCAAACAGTACAGTGACCGATTGATTTTTACCGAAGACGGCTAATAACAAGACACACAGCTCCCTCTCTTTTTCAGTCTACACATTCGAAGCTGAAGATGAAGTGTTTGTGTGTATGAATTTGTTTCGACAGCGCGAGAACTAGAGAGCTTGCTAAAGGCTAATCATCTTTCTCTTTCCAGCAGCATAAGATTTGTTTTCATCGGAATACGTTTCCTGCTTGAAATTGAAACACAATCAGACGACAACTAGCACTACTATTAGTGAAAATAAACAGCACGTTCGGATTCCTAGCTGATCTGCTGCCAGTGGATAATAAACTCAAATAAGACATTTTTTAATGAATTAATTTGAGTACTGCAATCAACAGAACAACATGAAAGCTACACTACACTGCCAAAAATATCTATTTAAGATATCCAGCTTTTCGCGCACCGTAATGGCGGCTCTGTGGGTTTAAAAGTGTATCCGTCCCTGTACTTCTTTGACATCTGACTTGGGTTTGACATTTCGAAAACCCGCTCCCCTCATCCTGGAACAGGAGGAAAACGGAATGTCAAACCCAAGCCAAATGTCAAAGAAGTACAGGGACGGATACACTTTTAAACCCACAGAGCCGCCATTACCGTGCGCGAAAAGCTGGATATGTGTCGCCGTTATAGATTTTTGCAATAGCGTCACCCTAATATAATCGATATAGAACCACACATAAATTAAATAATTGCTAATTCGAGACCACACATAAAGTTTATTTGGACATATATTTTATTAGTAGTTCGCGTGGAGAATGGTTATGTGTGCGCTGATATACATCATAAGTTAAATCTATGGATTTTTGCCAATAAATATGTGTGGATTTTTAGTAGTGTACCGCTTTTTTTTCGCCGTGTACCATAGTCGATGGTCTGTGTACGTTCCGTATCGCAACTTTAAACTGTGTTTTTCGTGTTGAACCGATTCGATTTTATTATTTTTCCTGTTTCGATTATAACTAATTACTGTGAAATCGTGCGTGGATGTTAAGTGTATATTAAATAAGTGTATAATAAACTATTGTGAAAACGATTAGTCGATCACGGTGTTGTGTTTACATCTTTCGCTTCACTGTTCCCTTGCTGCACTTTTTTTTCGGCGACCGTACTTTCAAACTGTCCGTGCTTAGAGCATTTCCACCGTTGATTCATAAAGCAGAATAACACCAAACTAACTATGGAATCCGCCTGTGATCATTGCGCCAAGCCCGTTAAAACGATGAAGAATACATCTCTTGCATGGCATTCTGCGATAGAATGATCCATTTGAGGTGCTCTAGCATTAAATTAACGAAGACCTTCATAAATGTTATCAACTCGTATTCCAATTTGTTCTGGATGTGCGACGCTTGCGCGAAACTCATGAAATGTGCACGGTTCAAGTCTACTGTTTCTTCGCTCAGTAACACGATCGAGGCAATTACCGAGAGACATGAGATCGCCCATGCTGAACTCAAAGCGGAAATCGTAAAGCAGGAAATCAGATCGCTCAGTTGTCGAAAGGCATCGCTCTTACTACTCCGAGTCGGTCCAGTCCGAGAACTCTCTTACGCCAACCACCTTTAAAACGACGTCGCGATGATAGCTTGCTCATCAGCAAATCTCTCGTTAGCGGTACTAGAGCAAGTGTTTGCTCTGTTTCTGCTGAGGTTCTTACTGTCCCTGAATCCGTCGAGCAGTTCTGGTTGTATCTCTCAAGAATACATCCTAGTGTGCAATGCGAGTCCATCCTGGTGAAAGAATGTGTCCAGTGCGAAGATCCCGTTAAGGTTATTCCGCTAGTGAAGAAAGGTGCCGATACCAGCAGAATGAGCTTCGTTTCGTTCAAGATCGGATTGGCCGTAAGACTAAAGGAAGTCGCACTCCGCCCAGACACCTGGCCGACAGGAATACTTTTCCGAGAGTTTGAGGACCTCTCAAAAAACCTATGGATGCCCCGTGTGAACACGCCGTCTGTCGTCATATCTCCAGACCCGAACGCCTCCCAGTTTCTGACTCCCACTTCCGGACAGGATCCGGCATGTTGATTGAAAACCACTGCGAAACCGCCCAACGTCCTTCCGTACGATGCCAAATCACCTCTCCTGAAGACTCCGCATCACCCAGACGCACAATAGAAAGCTTGTTGGAAGCCCCTGATCGCCCCAATCCAGTCCCGCTCTCTGCTGCCTCCGATCATCATAGCCGTCTGGGTCCTGAGATTGGTGGTAGAAAAGGGGGCTTCCACCATGCTTGCACAGGCAAGTATTCTTCTGATTGTAGTTCTTCTCTTTCCTCCACCCAGGACCCAGGACCTCCACCTTCGTTGCCTCATGCTGCTCAAAATTCCAGCACCTCACCCGGTGGTGATTTCCATCGAGATTCGCATTCCTCTCTGCTGGTCCACAACGCAAGTCAACAAGCTTCCATTGGATCTCCAGGACGCCCCATGAAAAGCATTTTGGGAGAATTTCCCGGTTGCTCTAGTTCAGTCGCGCCTGTTGCAGCCAACGTTCTTCGAAGTCGTCCTGGCCCTGAACTTAGATGTGGATCAGGAGCTCCCAACCTGCTATTGCAGGCAAGTACTCTTACATCCCTGAACCTTCACCGCCTGATGCCGTTCAAACTTCTAGAGCCCCGTTTGTGGATTCCAACCTCGTTTGCGTTGACGAAGTGCTGATATATTATCAGAACGCCGGTGGGATGAACTGTGATGTCGAACAATATCTTCTTGCCACGTCCGATGATTGCTACGATGTGATTGTGTTGGCTGAAACCTGGCTCGACTCCCGTACCCTATCTAGTCAGGTCTTTGGGCCTGAATACGAAGTTTTTCGCTGCGACCGTGGCCCCATGAACAGTCGCAAATCAACTGGAGGAGGCGTCCTAATCGCAGTGAATAAAAAACGGAAAGCAAGAGTTATTTACAACGACTTATGGGGATGTGTCGAGCAAGTATGGGTGCGCCTCCAGCTTTCCCATCGTTCGGTGTTCCTGTGTGCACTATACATACCTCCTGATCGTGTTCGCGATGATACACTGATCGAAGCTCACACACAATCAGTCTTGTCAGTGATAGAAATGACTAATGCTTCGGACGAAATCATCATTATCGGTGATTTCAATCTGCCAGGAATTTCGTGGAGTTCCTCTTGCAACGGGTTCCTCCACATAGATATGGAACGATCTTCATTACACAGTCACGCCTCCAAACTCCTCGATTACTACAGCACAGCCACGTTACGTCAAATCAATCACGTTACCAACGAAAATAATCGCAGCTTGGATCTGTGTTTTGTTAGCGCTCAGGACGCTGCTCCGCTAATTTTGCATGCTCCATCACCGTTAGTTAAAGTAGTTAACCATCATCCTTCGTTGATACTCAAGCTGAACAACACGCGAGCCAATGTTGTTGCATCGATCGAGCCCATAATCTACAATTTCCATAACGCCGATCATCATAGCATTGCTGAGTTCTTTGCTACATTGGACTGGGTTGACATTCTTGGCGGTTGTGATGCAGAGAATGCGGCATTGACTTTATCGCATATTATTGGACACGTGATTGAAAGACATGTTCCTAAGAAAATCGTCGCTCCTTATAGTTGTCCTTGGCAGACCCGTCAGCTTCGTAGAATGAAAACTGCTAAAAGAGCTGCTCTCAAGCGCTATTCCAAACACGGTTCCTTATCGTTGCGTGAGCACTACAAAAAATTAAACTCTGCGTACAAGATTGTTAGCCGACTCTGTTTCTCAATATCAGCAAAATATACAGCAAAACTTGAGGACCAGGCCTAAAACGTTCTGGAAGTACATAAATGAACAAAGGAAACAAGCTGGGCTCCCTACAACAATGACTCTGGACGAGGAAGTGGCCTCTACACCCCAATCCATCTGTCAGCTATTTGCCGACAAGTTTGTGAGCACCTATTGTAACGAAGTCATCTCTGATGTCACAATCGCTGAGGCTGCTAACAACGTTCCTGCAGTCTGGATCACTTGGGCCACGTTTTTCGTAGATGTAGAAATGATCCGTAGAGCTAACTCGCAGTTAAAATCATCCATGAGTCCAGGTCCGGATGGCATTCCGTCTGCGTTCTTGAAAAGGCACATCGAACTTCTGCTCGCTCCCTTTCAATTGATTTTCAACAAATCGCTATCCAGTGGACTTTTTCCGTCCGTGTGGAAAACCGCTACAATGTTTCCCGTGTACAAGAAGGGTGATCGAAAAGATGTCAACAATTATCGCGGCATCTCATCCTTGTGCGCTGCATCCAAATTATTCGAGCTAGTTATAACAGAACCACTCATATCTCACTGTAAGCAACATCTGAGTGCCGATCAACATGGGTTCATCTCAGGCAGATCTACGACCACTAATCTTTTGTGCCTAACTTCGAGCATTACCGACAGCTTTGTGCAGAAAGCACAAACGGACGTTGTATATACGGACCTATCTGCAGCTTTCGATAAAATTAACCACGCTATCACGGTTGCAAAATTGGAAAGATTTGGCATTGCTGGTTATCTTTTGCGCTGGTTCCATTCATATCTCACCGGACGGAGACTGTCTGTTACGGTAGGCAATTCTCAGTCCACTGAATTTTTGGCAACCTCAGGCATTCCTCAGGAAGCCATCTTGGCCCTTTGATATTCCTCTTGTATTTCAACGATGTAAACAATGTGCTTCGAGGACCGCGACTGTCGTATGCGGATGATATGAAGCTCTATGCACTAATTCGGTCTATCCCTGACGGAATGGACCTACAACAAGATATTAATTCATTTGCGGCTTGGTGCACATTGAACCGGATGGTTGTCAATCCTAGCAAATGTTCCGTGATCTCTTTCACTCGTGTACATCAGCCAATAATTTACAACTATGAGCTCAATGGAATCGTGATGCAACGTGTGAACTGTATAAAGGATCTTGGTGTTATTCTAGATACGCAGCTAACATTCAAGCATCATGTCTCTTACGTGATCGAGAAGGCTTCTAGAACATTAGGATTCATCTTTCGCGTCGCCAAGGGTTTCACCGATGTTTATTGCTTGAAATCACTGTACTGTTCGCTGGTTCGATCTACGCTGGAATATTGTTCCGCTGTATGGCATCCTAATTACCAGAACGGATCAGTAAGAATTGAATCTGTTCAACGCCGCTTCATTCGTTTTGCTCTTCGGTTGCTTCCATGGCGAAACCCATTCCGGTTACCAAGTTATAGCAGCCGTTGTCAATTGATTAATCTTGAAAGCCTACAATTGCGGAGGCACATTGCACGGGCCATGGTCGTTGCTGATACGCTCCAAGGCAGAATCGACTGCCCTGAAATTCTGGAATCAGTAAACTTGAACGTTCGACCTAGGGCACTGCGAAATAACGGAATGCTGAGGATACCTTTTCGAAGAACGAATTACGGACAACGTGGAGCGATGGTGGGTCTACAGCGGGCATTCAACGAGGTTGCCACATGTTTTGATTTTAATCTATCCAGACAGACGATTCGTCGTAATTTTACAAGGGCTTATTCTGCCATGTTTCATAATTAACGATGATTTTATTATAATTACTTTTATTAGTATTAATTAGGATAAGCATCATTAGGACCTAAGTTGTCTGTTGATGAATCAAACAATAAAGAACATAAAGAACATAAAGTCGACGCGGAGGTAGAAGAGCTGTTCTGTAAGTTAAAACCTTTATTTGAAAATTATTTATTTTGCAGTAAAGAAATTGGAAACTAAAAATGGCGGATGCAATTGCAATTACTTGCTTTCACTGTCGACGCTGTGTCCCAGGGGGTATTAAAGGACTAAGCCGGCATGTTAATTGGCATATCCAAAAAAATGATTTGCCCTTGGAATTTTGTAAATATGATTGTACTTTCCCACATTGTAAAATGCGATACCAAAATTTTTCTAGCCTCAAGCGCCACATAAAGGAGAGCCATATATGTGAGACTCCCAACAGCGCTGACTCCTCCGATCCAATTTTAACAAATTATCCTGAAGAATTTCTTCCGGAGATTGAAAATGTCACGAGTGTGCCCATGGAGGCATACCAACTTACCTTGGACGATATTAAGAAGACAGCAGCACTTAGTATTTGTCGGCTTACGGCGGATACAGGACTTCCTCAAAAAAAGATAACGGAAGCTATTGAGATATGTGACAATATTGTATCACAAATTCTCGAATATCTGATGGTCGAAACTAAAAAGTTCCTCGAATCGCATCAAGTAGACGTCTCAAATGAAACCACGCAGAAGTTTTTGAGTACTTTCAAACATGTTGATTTGTTCAGTGATGTAAAAACACACGCCAAGCAAAAAGCGTATCTCGAGAAGCTTGCGATTCATATTCCGGAACCAGTGGATAAGTGTGTTGGAAGACGCGTGGCACTACGTCATGTACAAAGTGTTCCCAAGCGCATATTCGTAAACGAAACATTCACTTATATACCAATCATTGAAACACTCAAACTTATATTTCGGGATCCCCAAAACAGATTACTTCTTCAGACGGCTAACATTAAAGATACGGTAGGGATAAAGGAATACAGTTCGTTTGAATCTGGCCTGCTGTATGAGTCAAGTGAATACTTCAAACAATATCCCAATGTAGTTAGACTGACTATTTACGAGGATGATATTGAGCTGGGAAATGCTCTAAGTTCCAGAGCCGGAAAAAATAAAATAGCAAACTTCATGTTCAAAGTTCAGAACTTTCCTGATAAATTCAACAGTTCTCCAAAAACCATTTTTCCTCTCATATTTGCTACATCTCGATTAGTTAAAATGCATGGATGCAACAAGATAATGGAACCTTTGGTTGCTGACCTGAAGAAACTGGAAAAGGGAATAACAGTTTATTATGGGTCTGAAATCTTCGAATTACGAGCAGTGGTGACACTGTTTGTCGGAGACTCGCTGGCAATACACGATGTATTTGGATTACTGAGTCCGAGTGCAACATATTTTTGTAGAATTTGCACAGTACCTCGACCTATTTTTAAAGAAAATCCTACTGTGAGGTTTCCGAGTAGAACACTTGAATGGTATAACCAAAATCTGCTAGCCGTACAATCCGGGGAATTGAAACCTTCTCAATGTGGACTGAAAAAATCTGGTTGTGTATTAAACAACCTTCAAAACTTCCACGTAACCAGCAATTGGTCCCTTGATCCCATGCACGATCTGGCTGAGGGGGTAATCCCTCTTACCCTACAACTTATCTTGAGTCGGCTTTCACGAAGCAGGGATTCATGTTTCAATGTGGAGTTCATCAATAACCGAATAAGCAACTTTGATTTCGGGTATGCTGATCGTAGGAATCGACCAATGAGCAATCTAACCAAGGACATGTTGTCTTCCCCTGGTACTCATAAGCTAAGACAGACGGCATCGCAAAGCTTCTTGCTTTTACGGGCATTCCCTTTTTTGTTCGGCGATAAGATTTCAAATAAAAGCAGACTTATGGTCATAATTGGACACCTGATAAACATAACACGAATCGTTCTATCACCCGTTGTGTCAGAAGATATGCTTCTATGGCTAGATGAGCATGTACGTCTTTTTACCGAATTGTTCTGTGAAAATTTCGAGAAAAGAATTAATAAAATTCATCATCTCCAACATTATGCTGAATGCATAAAGCAAATCGGGAGTGTAAAACAATCAAATTGCCTACCATTTGAGCAGAAGAATAAGCCTGCAAAAAATCAAGCCGCAGTTTGTAAAAACTATAAAAACATTTGTAAAAGTTTGGCAAAGCGTCAATGTTTCTCAATGGTTGTAGATATACTGGAAAAGCCATTTCGAGACAAAATAATCTTCAAGGCTGATACAGGCAAGGAAAAAAAACTACTCTGCAGCGATTACGTGGACAAGAATAATTGCAATATTGGCTGTCTAAAGTCTGTTGAAATCAACGGAATTGAGTTCAGGAAAAATCTTATTGTCGCTATAAGAACTCACCAAAACATGCTTTTTCCATCATACGGCATCATCAAGGAAATAGTGGAAATCGATGGTGAGGTTCATTTGTTGCTGCAAACTTGTGATACAATCAGCTACGATAATTTCCTGCAAGCGTATGAGGTCCTCGATCTGGAGGCAGACCAATTTGTCAGCATCGACGAAGTTTTCCAGCATACGACGTTTTCTTTCTGGAATACCTACAACAGCAATTCGAAATTTGTTTCAAGGCGCTGTTTCAATCAGGATTACTGAATAATTTGAATCATCTATCACCGCACCCACATATTAATCATATACTCGAGCCACGAACGTTGTAGAAAAAAAAGATGAAACGTAATAACTTCAACAAATTCACAGGTAAATGATTATTTACACTTTATATAGGTACGTTTGAAAATACCCTATAGAAAATACCTTACTTTTTAAAACGTTCCATCAGTAATCCATTTACTTGACCTGTATTTAAACAATAAATTAGATGAAAATGCAACATGCTCTAATTTGTGCTACAGTGACTCCTAGACTGCGAATTATTTTCTTTAATCTGTTTCTCTAAATACAATTATATTGTCGGCGTAGCACCAACTTAGAAGTCGGGACTTCCGAACCGAACTTTCTTCCGAAGTTTTATCTGTCAAACAAATTGATGCGTTTAGCGCATCTTTAGGCGAATCCAGCGCACTACTTCCGAAGTTGGCCTGTAACTGGAGAAAAATCCAACTTCGGTATAAATACAAAGCGTTCTAACTTTATTCCGGATAGACAATAAGGCTATCTGACGTTTATCGTCTTTCTCTTGCACGCGCACAGACGGGATAGGGTTTGTTTTCATACGGAAACGCTTCCGAAGCGTTTCCGTATGAAAACAAATCCTATCCTTTCCGTGCGCGGGCAAGAGAAAGATGATTAAACGTCAGATAGCCTTATATTTAAATACCATTTGAATCTCCCCTAGCACAATTTTTATTATAGCCTTTTTAATGTTTTTAATGCATTAATTCATGTCCATCTTCTTGCTTCAGTGTATCTTATCTTGATTCTGTCAAAAACGAGTAGAAAAAAAACATTGTTGATAAACGTAACAATTTTTTCGTTTTCATAAAATTTGTGAAGTTTCAAGTATTTACTCGAGCCACTGAAGACCTCCTGAAGACGGATTACTGTTAACAAATCTAAAAGTGACAGTTTTTAAAGGAAATAGGACATAACTTGCTGTCATATCCCACACGACACCATACCATTTCTGCCCTTCCGGCCCCTCATATTATAATATAAGCTTTCGCGCAAGAAGAAATCCTATAGGACCTATAGCATATAATGCTATACCGGCGTTGAAGCATTTCTGTAGCTCGAGGTGAGTGTGGTTTATTTACAATGATTAAACAGTGCCGAATAAACAGAGCGAATATTACAATTTTAGGACCCAAAGATACACCGCCACCGAGTTGGATTGGAACCTACGAAGAACGGATTCAAAAGTGTCACCGGTAGAAAGCGGAGCAGTATACAGCATGTCCTATAGGATATGTTTTAAGGAGTATGAACATAAACCTTCTGCGTAATCTTGGCGGAGGACTAGCTGAAACTTTTTCTGGTGGAAATGAGCGCTCTGGTGGGGAGGACAACGAAGGAGGAGGCTTCGACTGATTGAAGGATCATTGTAGACACAGACACATTTGCGACCGGAAATATGACGATAGGTGAGATAATGAGCAGGAGCACAGTCATGAAAAGAATCGTTATCGTCAACGCAGAATATGTTCTCGTATCGCGAATACAGAACCACAATCGAAATGAATCATGACCACGAGGTTAAGGAAGGCATACTGAAGCTCCATGAAGGCAAGATCAAAATCAAGGTAACCACTGGACGATTTCCCGGACTACAGTGGCGGTTTCCCGGACCATCAGGCGCAAACCAGAAATGGAAAAGAGAAAAGTATCGCCCGCAAGAAAATGAATTCAATGTCGGCAACCGGTCTGAAAATTAGATGTACCGCTGTGAGATGTAAATAAAAGTGGCGTACTAGTGCAATTTACAATTATAACTAATTCAGAAGTACATTTTAATGGCAAAGGTAAATGTTTTTTTCTTGTAATCTACACATATCTTACTGAACTTTGAGCTTTGTAACTTATACCTGTTTACACAGTAATGCACTGTGAGGGTTATGAATCGAACACCATTCAATCCATTTGTATAACATATGTGGCAACCCAAAATAGTCCTTAACCCACAAAATCCCATTAAAAATGTCTGCACCAGACGAGAGTCTGTAGCATGTGCTAGCTTGTTTCTGCATTGTTTGCCGAACCAAATAAAAAACTTTATTTTGAACTATGGAACAGAATAGCCCGATGTTGTGGGCTTCGTGCTCGTGCGGTTAGCGTCGTCTAGTATCATGTGCTATGGAGTGTGGTAAGGAGAAAACTTTTCGTAAAGCGTGTTTTTTTTCCAGAACCTCGAATACATATTCAAAGAATTTATGTTTATTATGTTCAGTTTAACTTTCAAAAAAATGTAATGTAATAAATTGGGTTCTCCAAATTCCAAGAATCTTCAAATTTTTATAGATTCTCTCATAATCAAAGTAATGCTACACGAAATTCATTTTTGGAACAGATATTTATTATCGAGTATGCATATAAATTCCCCTTATATTGTTTTGATAGTTTACTAATTCTTAATTGTTATGTTCTAGTTTCTGAAGGTATCGATGATATACAAACTTTCATGGACTTGAATGATATCGATTATTCCCGGCTGAGATTGAAGACCAAATTAATTAAAGCCATTCAACGTATCCAAACTGATATTTCAAATGGGCCTGCAATTGAAGAATACATTGTAGAGCAACTGGATGATTTAGAAAACGAAAATGAAAGAAGTGGTGACATCGGAGGAAGAAATACTGAAGATGACCAGGACACTGATGACGATTGTTCTGGTGCTACTGACGAAAATCCGTACCATGGTATTCGCCTTGAGAAGGTGGGATTATTTTTCCAGAGATAAGATTCGCAATATGATCCAACTTTTATGTACTTCTAGGTAATTAACATCAATCGCGTCTTAACTCGTACTGAACAGGGGAAGCAAATAATGGAATGTTTGAAGGAAGGCATCCGACCTAATGAGAAGCTTATGAATCAAATCAAGCACGTGTTGTGCGAATATTTACGCTCAACTTATGGAAGGTAAGTCTAACATACACACACACACACATATATATATATATATATATATATATATATATATATATATATATATATATATTGTATATATATATATATATATATATATATATATATATATATATATATATATATATATATATATGTATATATATATATATATATATATATATATATATATATATATATATATATATATATATATATGCGAATATTGATTGTTAATTAGAATTATGTATTTTTTTAGTCGTCCATCAGCATTCCAAAAGAACCTAATAGCATTGTCTCTAGTCGAAACTTATCCGATTTTGCGTTCAAGTAACAATGATGTACCTCAAGCATTGTGGTTTCATCAGCATGCAAGAGGGCTCCATAGACATTCTGGAAGACTGCACTATCATCTTGAATACCTTATTCGCAAATCAGCAGATAGAAAGATTATCCGTACACCCACCGCAGCTGTTCCAATAAAAGCCGATCCGGATCTATGTGGATCGGTGAACAGCGATGATCCTGTGGAGGATATGGAAGAATTGGTAAATATATTCGCCATTCTATCTACAGAAAGTCCATTAATTACGTAACATTTTGATGTGACGAGGGACGGGGTTGCGTTTAGAGTTACAATCCATACACAATTTTTAGATGCTTGACTCAAAAAGAGAGGAGGTGTTTTTGAAAATAACCAATTGCGCTAAAGTTACGTAATTAAAGGATCTTTTTCTCTAGATAAATAAACTCCACAGCGGTTATTGTAGCCTACCGTCTGTTTTTATAGATGATTGAACTGAAACATCGTCGATATAGGGAGTCGAATGAACCCCTCCCATGAACAAAATATTTTTACATTTTAAATAGCCAATGTTAATTCATAAGTGTTTTGATTTTAGATTGGCGAAATGAAGTTCATCTGCCCCACACCAAAAACACAGTCACGCGCGCAGGAGTTGTGGGTAAAGACTTTTAAAGATCGAGATCGAGTTCGCCAAGCTGGAGAGTTTAACAAATATCTACTCGAGTTTCCGGTATCCACTTGCTTCGATGGTCAATTGGTAATATATTTAATGACAGGTGGCTTAGGCAGTTTTTACTTTTTGAAGTTCTATTTTGAGCATAATGTTCTGATATATTTTTGAAATGAACTGCCAAAGCCCTAATTACTCGTACGTAAACAATACATATTAAAAGTAATCTCATTTTAAACAGCTCAAGCTTGACTTCCAAAAGCTCTACCCCGACCCTCCAGAATTCTGGGTCAAATTTGAAAATTTACAAACCAAGGTGTTGCGGACATATCCATCTATGCTGAAGCATGTTCAAAACGGTGACAAACATAATTATTATCTTTATGTACTGGAAGTTAATTGTTATATTTTATAATTTTACTCTAGACATTATTAGAACGCTTGGAATCATACGGCTGAAAAATCCAAGTCGTGGCATCAAGCGTACCAGACAAGGTAATGAGTCGCAAGACAACCCGCTCAGTGGAATCGTCGAATGGCTCCAGGTAGTTATTTTTGTCCAAGCTTATTTTTGCCTAGATTATTTAAATTCTATTTTTTTCTAAATTCTATTCAAATTTGCAGCATGATACCTCGTTTCCCAGCAACGAGAGCGATAATCCCGTTCTATATTTAAAAGGAAACTTTCCAGAGGACAGCTGTGACGGAACCATATCATGGAAATCAGTCAACATACCGGTAAAGAGAAATTTTGCCTACAGTTTTGAGCTGCTATGCCAGTTTATCGCCGTTTTGAAGAAAACAGGGAAGCCTACCGACAAACAGTTTTTCGTTTTCATAATGGCAAATTTGTTGGAAATCAACACATTATCGACGACGGGAGAAAAATTTCTCAGTACCCTGAATTGAAGAGCAAATATTAATTAAAATGGATCATGAATTGAATGTGTAAGGTGAAATTCGCCTAAAAGTGGCTCGAGTAGATGTATTTGAAAGAAAAAAAAAACCAAAAAATATTTTGTTTGTGTTTTTTGTTTTTGAAAGAACGAAAAATCAATTTTTTAAAAATAATGACTGATTTGTCATATTTACCGGCAATTTCGTTGAAAATAATTACTGAGTATTTCAGTAAAACAGTGAAAACAACAAGAATAAATTTACCGAAAAAGTCAGTAAGTTTGATAAATTGTTTACTGATTTGTTCAGTGATTATTATTGACAGTTTTGAGGCTTCATGATTTACAGGATTCTCGGTATTAATGATTATTACTGAGAAAAGTCAGCTGTTCAAAAACCCAGTAAAAATTTACCGACCTCAGTAAATCAAATTTAACTATGTATGACAAATCAGTCATTATTTTTTAAAAATTGATTTTCGTTCTTTCAAAAACAAAAACACAAACAAAAATATTTTTGGGTTTTCTTTCAAATGCATCTACTCGAGCCACTTTTGGGCGCAATTTCACCCTTACATTCAATTCATGATCATTTCAATTGTCAGGAGTCTTCCAATTCAGGGCTTTGACGGTGCATTTCAAAATAGAGTTTTTCTCCGTCGAACAAAGATCAGGCTGTTTGGACAACATGGTTCAAAGTCAGTATAGGATGGATCGCTGGTGCAAAGTGGACATATATATATATATATATATATATATATATATATATATATATACAATATATATATATATGGATATTTATACAATATATGGGATTTTGGACGTGCAGGTATAAGTTGACTGCAAGTCAAGTTATATATACAATTAAAATGTGGAAAAAACTACCTTACCGTATGAATATGCTTCTGATTGAACAATTGCAGACCGGTGCCTATTACAGGCCAACTTCAGAAGGCAGAAATGTCGCTGTTTGAAGAGTTCAGTGTGGGTGCAGTTTTAGACCATTTTCTTTTCAATCAATCGGTGAACATAGTCAACAAATTTCAATTATGAGAGAACAGGGATGACAGTGAAACGTTAGATCAAATGTGACTCAGGGAAGATCGTGCAACAGCGAGTTTGACTCACGTTTCGGCAACCAGGTTCCGTTGCAAAATTCTACACTTTCAGGAATAAAGGATTTTAATTTTGGAGAACAACTCTTATCCGGGAGCGTCATTCTGTGAGTCTTCGCAATTACTGTGCAGCTCTGGGATCAAAATTTTACACAAAACTGCAGATGTAGTGGGACTGTTTGAGAAGTGATTCGATGAGCCAGAAAAGGCTGTTGGAAATGATCCAGCAGAATGTGATCAATAATGAGTTTCAAGGATTCAAAGGGTCTCAAGTGTGCCGATTACTCCAGTAACAATTTATGCAATATAACAGAAGGTCAGTATTTTTTTCACTGTTTGTTTTGAGCGTTCAGTAAACTTCTATCTTACTGGGATTTCGGTAACTTTGCCTGATTTCCGTACTCAGTGAAGTTGTGCTGGTACCTACCGTGCTGGAAGTCAGTAGTTTTATATTGATTTGCTGAGTACTCGGTTATTACATTGCAAGATTTACAGATCAATCTCGGTAAAAAAATACCGAACAAGTGGAATGCGTGATTTCTCCAATTGTGTATTTGGTTTTACGTGGTTTACGTCAAGCGGTCGTGTCTTATACAAACTGAGCTTTTTAGGACCAAAACATTTGTTTCGACAAGGCTTTGTATCTGGAGTTCTGGAATAATGGATCGAAGGACCACTGCTAAAAAAACTTAGGTATGAACTTATTGCACCTCATTTGCTTGTAGAGGCACTTTTCAACTTGATACATTTTGTTTCCCCGATGGAAAAGATTCAAAAGCCGGCATGAGGGAAATACAGAGGACGGTAGGAAAAATGATTTTTTTATCTTTGGTGAGAAGTTCCATATGAATCCCGTGGAGATCCTTCACTGCAATCAGTGGAAATTATACACTGGTATCCAGTGAGGATTCTTTCAGAACTCCAGTGATAATTCCTTCTCAACTTTTAGTCAGGTTTAATTCTATGTGGCTTCAAGCTGGAAATTCAGCTTCTATGAAATCTAGTAGGGAGTTTCTCTCCATGAATTCAGTTGGATTATTTCTGGAATCCAGTAGCGAATTCTTTTGAATTCCAGTGGGGATTACTTCTAGATCTAGTAGAGATTTCATCTGGAGTCTAGTAATGATTTCTTCTGTAGTCTAGTGAGCAATCCTTCTGGAGTCAAGGGGACTGGACTGGACTTTCAGGGGACTGAAGAGAAGGCTAATACGCCTAACCACCGACATTTGTTCAATATGGCATCCAATGTTTTTTTTTAATTTCGTTGGAGTCAATGATTACAAAGCTTCCAGGTATCGATGGGCTCTTATTTGACATAAGAAAGCCATACAAACACAAATGGCTCGATATACCACAACTAATTTGCAAGTTTTTGCTGGGAAAGGTACCAAAAACGATGTTGGGAGATGCCATTGTACCGTGGATGACAAGCGTTTCACCTCCTGCATTTTTTCATGAATTAATTTCAATATTTCAATAAACGACCAATATGGAGAGCTAGTTGCATTACTCAAATAATTCATGAAAAATCTTATGAATTGAATGCAGATTACTCATGAATCCAGTTGAGATTTCCTCTGGAAACCAGTGAGGATTGCTTTTGGTGGGAATCCAGTGGGTATTTCTCATGAACCCAGTGGAGATTTAATATGAATCCAATGGAGGTTCCTTATGAATCTATAGAAAAGTTCCATCTGTACTTTAGTTGGAATTCCTTCTTGAATCCAGTGGGTGTTCCTCATGAATCCAAAGGGATATCTCCTGAATTCCAGTAGAATTTCATCTGGAATTCAGTAGAGATTCCTTCTGGGCTACATGGAAATTTCTGCTTGACTCAGTGGAGGATTCTCGGAATCGTACTGTACTAACCGCACATCTGTAAATGGAGACCATATACATATGTGCTCGACTGGCGGTTAGCAGCAGAGTAGGCCTAGGGGTTCCTTCTGGAAATCAATGGGTATTCCTTATGGATTCAGTAGACTTTCCTCAGTTGAAATTCCTTCCTCAAGGAATAGTCTCAGGATTCCCCAAGGAATCCTCTGAATTCTAGGATCTCAGGGATTCTCAAGGATCCTCTAAAGATCCCCAAAGGAATCCTCTAAGTTCTTCAGAATTCTCTAAGTTCTTCAGGAATCCTCTAAAAGGATTCTCCAAGGAATCCCTAAGGATTCCCAAGAAATCCTCTAAGGATTCTCCAAGAGTCCTCTAAGTTCTCCAAGGATCATCTAAAAGTTCTCAAGGATTCTCGGAGATCTCATGAACCCTCTAAGGATTCTCTAAGGAATCCTCTAAGTTTCAAGGAATCCTCTAAAGGATTCTAGGTCTCTAAGTTCCCCAAGGATCTCTGAGATTCCCCAAGGAATCCTCTAAGGGTTGAGGGAATCCTCTAAAGGTTCCCAAGGAATCCTCTAAGGTGTCACAGGAATCTCTCTAAGGATTCCCAAGGGAATCCTCTGATTCCCAAGGAATCCTCTAAGGTTCCCCAGGGAATCCTCAGGATTCCCAGGTATCCAGGATTCCCCAAGTGCTCTGGAGGAATCTCTAAAGTTAAAGGAATCCTCTAAGGATTTACAAGGTCTCAGATTCCCCAGGAATCCTCTAAGGATTCCCTAAGGAATCTCTAAGAATTCTGAGGGCTGCCCAAAGGGATTCCCCAGGAAGTCCTCTAAAGTTCCCAAGGAATCCTCTGAGACTCTAGAGGATCCTCTGAGGATTCCCCAGAGAATCCTCTGAGATTCTGAGAATCCTCTAAGGATTTAGTCTCTAAGTTCAAGGAATCCTCTAAGGTTCTGAGGGAATCCTCTAAGGATTCCCAAGGAATCCTCTAAGAATTCCCAAGGAAGTCTCTGAGATTACATCCCTCAGGAGGTCCTCTAGGGATTTGAGAATCTCCTGGAGAGATTCTTGAGAATCTCTGAGATTTAAGGAATCCTCTAGAATTTACAGGGAGATCACTGCAGGGATTCTGAGTCTCCTCCTTCGCCAGGGGTCATGCAGAGTTCGCTTGAGAAATCATGGAGATTCCTTGGGGAATCTGAGACTTCTTGGAGAAATCATAGGAATTCCGCCCAGGGAATCACCAGAACAGAGAATCCTTGAGATTCAACAGGAATCTGAAGGGGTCAACAGGGAATCATGAGATTCCTTGAGAATCCTAAAGAGACTTCAACCTTGAGAAGGAATTCCCAACTGAGGAAGTCTAGAATCCATGGAATGCCCATTTGATTTCGGAAGAACCCCTAGGCTACTCTGCTGCTAGCACTTGATCGAGCTTTATGTATATACAAGGTCACTCCATTTACACAGATGCTTGATTTAGATGTAATGCTA